>NC_048600.1:100461867-100654240 GCF_003668045.3 Cricetulus griseus
TTTGATGTTTCGTATACTTTAATTCCAGTTTAAAACCCGAAAGCTGCAGGGCTCAATTCCTCATGAGTTGTATACTCGACCTTGTGCCTCTGACTACTGTTTAGTCTTTGCTGATTAAAGCAACAAATCACATCAAATCTAAATTTGTTGTTGTGCTGAAAATATCAGTCATACAGTAGTTCTGTTCTCTTAGGTTTGGTTATTAATTGCAACTTGAGAACATTAGGGAGGGGAACCCTAAGTTCTGCCTGTTTTCCTCGTTAAGGTTTGAGTTACAAGAGATTTAAAAGCCAGGGAAACTGGGGGCCGTATCCACAATCCCACACAATGAGCTAGGCTTCTGGTCCACGTGGCTTCTCTTTGATGCTGTTGTACTTAATGTCTGTAGAACAGACAGAAGGTCCACAGTAAGTTTCCTCTTGTCTTCACAGATGACCCACGGTGTTGATGTTCACCCCTGAAATATTATTTCTAGTATCTGCTATAAGTTCCCTCTTGCTTCAGATTTCTTTCAGACATGTCAGACATGTGGATAAGCTATAAACAGTGTGGGCCATATGCTGTATGCAGCATGTTGAATAACTAGATAATAGGAAAATGGATATTTACTGAATATAATTATTTAGGTTAATGTATTTGCAAATAAGAAACAAATGGCCTTTTCACCCTACATATTCCCAGCTTCACTCCTATTCTGACATGTTCATCCATCTTCATCCACTGTCCTGCCCAATTTTTTTTTTTATTTTATTTTTTTGCCTTGAGCCAAGATCTCATTCATATAGTCCAGTCCAGGCTGGCCTCTAGCTTGCTTTGTAGCCAAGGCTACCAGAGGCTGGAATGGTAAGTGTGCACCACCACTCTTACCTCTTGAAAGCATGGTTTTGATTTAATTTGTTACTACAATGACCCAAGAGACTGTTAAAGCTACTCATAAGTTCTAAAGGCGAGATCAGTGTCCCCACCAATCCACTTTATTTAATTGCCCCATTCTCCCTGATTGAAATATTTTCTGAACTCTACTTCTAAAAATAAATGTGATCTGAGTTACATTTGTTTTAGTGCTAACGTTAAAAGCCTAGTGTAGCTGCTGGTTCAGAACAGAACATACAAGATTTGCAGAGAGGCAGCAGCGCCAGGACTCTGGCTTTTCACCCGCTCCATGTTGTGTGTCAGATTCGTGGCATTTCGCCCCCAAGTTTGGTAGGAGGGCACAAATACCCATCTCCTGGTGGAGATGGCAGCATCCTGTGTCTTCAGCCTCCTCTCTCCATATGCTAGAAAGCATACAAGCCTGTCAACTCTGGCTCATAAATGAAGGGCTCCTGGGTTAAACAACTGAGCTTTTCGTCATCAAACTGCACCTTAGCCCTGTTCCTGTCCCTTTTAAAGCCCTTTGCAGTGAGTCTCCCAGTCTTCCTTATTTGTCAACTTCTTTATCTGTTAAACTGAATCTTGGTAGATTCATTAATTTCTTACTTAAAAGAAATTTCTTGAATTTTCTCAGTCTTAAAACCAAAGGAAAAGCCCACAGTCCCTCCTACCACCACCACTTGTGGCCTGGGGGTGGGGTGGGGTGGGTAGAGTTGACCTCCATACACTGCGGTAGTCAGTTATTTGTCTCACTTTTGATTCTCTTCTACTTACTCTTCCTACAACTATATTCAATTTTTTTGTTTGTTTTTTCGAGACAGGCTTTCTCTGTATTGTTTTGGAGCCTGTCACAGAGATCCGCCTGCCTTTTCCTCCCCAGTGCTGGGATTAAAGGCATGCGCCACCAATGCCTGGCTCAATTCTACTTTCTTTTCATTTTCTTTTTTTTTTTAGACACTATAACTCCCAGTGCTGTCAGCCTCCCAAGTGCAGGGATTACAGGCATGTGCCATCATGACCATCTTTCCATATCTTACTTAGTATGTTCTTAAACTTACCAACATTTCTCTCATACTACTAGTTATTTCCTATTTAAAAATGCCATTTCTTTAAAAAAAATAGTTTATGTGTTTTGTTTGTATATGTAAGTTCACCGCATGTGTACCTGGTGCCAAGTATGTTAGAAGAAGCCATCAGATCTCCTGGCACTGGAACTAACAGATGGCCATAAGGTATCACATGGGTGCTGGGAACCAGAGCAACAAGTGCTTTTTACTGCTGAACCATCTCTCCAGCCCGTGGTTCCTTTTTTTTTTTTTTTTTTTAATCCATTTCTCACAGAACCTCTGCAGTCCCTGACTTACAGGCCTAGAAGCTCTCTTTTTCTGGCATCTGAAATAATTGCATTTACTCTTTCCTTCATCTTTTCCTGGTTTGTTCCTTGACTTAATGGTACAGCTGTCGTGGTTAGGAGTTAGGAATGTGTCTGGCTCAGTTCTGAATGAGGTATATACTCTGCCACCTCACACATGAATCTGGAACTGGATGCTGGTACTCTCACTTTACAAAGGAGCAAACCATTTTGACATTAGTGTTCCAAGATCAATAGCCTATAAAATGGCAGAGCCAAGATCCAAACCTAGAGTGTGTGGCTACTGTGTTACCCTTAAGTCTTCTTCACACAGTATGTACTTTCTGGGCAGTGTTACTCATGCCTGTAGTTTCAACATACGTGGGTACACACATGGTAAATGCTGTGCCTGATGGAATGAGTTACTAAATCCTTGTCTCCAGCTCAGCTTTCAGCTAAACTCCAGATCTGTATTTCCAAGTACGTACAAAATCTCTTCCAAGACTTCCCATCAGTACCTAGAACTGAAAATATGTCCAATTGAATTCACCCCCTGCCAACTGCTGCTTCTTTATTACAAACACTTTATCGTCTTCCTACTCACAAGTCAGAAACCTGGAAGTTAGTTTTCCTCTTCCTCACAAACTATCATCTGTCTCGCCAGTTTATACCCTCCTCCGTGTCTCCCTTTTTAGATGTCCTCGTCTCCAGCACTGTCCCCACAGCCTTCTGCATGAGCTCCCATCAAAGCTCTTCTACATTAGAGTCTGTATTCTACGTTGTGACTACAAGTGCTTGAAAAGACAAGCCTGGTTGTGAGGTCCCTCTGCTTATGAACCTCTGAAGTCCAGACTATTTAGGGTCAAATCTGAAGCCCACCACAAGCTGGTGTACCTAATAGCTCTTGCCTCCCGTACTCGTTGCTATTCCTAAAAGTATTTCTATCCCTGGCTTTCCCTCCCTAAAGGTGCATCACCCTATCCAACCAAAAGGTCACTTTACCTATGATTTCAACCTTACTCCATCTTAGGGTGTCATTTACTCAAGGGCATTCTTAACTCTGCTTTCCTTTCACCTTGTATTCTCTTTTTTAGTATCGAGGCCAGCAAGGCCAGCATCTACTTAAGTTGGCTATGTAGAGATCCATGTCAGTCTCCTGACACACACTGTCAGAAGAGCATGAAGAGGTCTTGACCAGCTCTGGTTGTCAAAAATAATTGTATATAAGAGTGTATTTCAGGCATGAGAATTTCCCCCTTTTGGCCTTGTTCCAAAGTACCTAATAGCTCCCTCATTATGAAGTAAAACTATTCTTCATGAGGTATTTGTACTCATGATGCTCACATCTGGGGCACTTGCCAGCTTGCCAGCAGCACCTTTTCAAAGAGTGGGAAGAACTCAAACCACTGACACAGTGAAACCAAAACTTGCAGGTTTTCTTGTTCTGAAACCTTTGGTAATGAGATACAGACTTTGTCTGTGCTAGCTGTATGTCCAGTCACTCCTCTGGGGAGGTAAAGATTGAGGACTGCTGTATGCATGCACATTTGCTTATCTACCCACGAAACACACATTTGTTTTTCAAGCAGTCAGCCCTGAGCATAGTCACATGAGCAACACTAAAGGAAATCTGTGCTGAAGAAGAAAAAGCAGCTGGGACTTGAAGCTAACCATGAGGCTGACCATGTACAGCATGACAAAGGCGATACAGGCAATCCCTTCAAGCCACCCCTTTGAGTCTGTTTTATAGCAGCTTTGCCCTTTTAAAACATTTCTGAGGGCTGGGAGTACCTGGGTGGGTAGAGTCCTTGCCTAGCAAGCATGAGGCCCTAGATTTTCTCCCTAGCAGGTTTGAGGAGAGGGGGGAAGAAAAAAATGAACTTGAACAAAAGATTATCTGACAAATTACATTTTCTGGGCCAGGTGTGGTGGTACACACCTTTAATACTAGCACTCAAGGCAGAGTCCAGCCTGATCTATATAGAGAAACCCCCCCTCTCTCTCTGAAAAAAAAATATATATTCCATATTTCAAAAATAGTTTTATAAAGTGTGTTGTTTCTAAGAGTTCTGCTTATATTTTATAATTCACCAAAAAAGAGGTAAAGATAGAAGCAATATGAAGTTTGGAGAAAACCTTCCATTTTCTGGAAACATGGAATGAAATGATCATTTCGGTTTTAATCAGATTTATACACTAACTTGGAGGGGTCTCTTAAAAGAATAGAAACTGGTAAATGCTACATTTCTTAAGATGATTCTTAGCTTGTAATGAATTAAATATATAAATAGCCAGGTGTACTTACTTTGGAGAAACAAAATGTTTTTTCCTACCTATAGCTCTGGAGACTGATAGGCTTCCATTCACCCTCCAGGCACCAAACCACACCACACAACCTCCAAGGGCCTCGATTCGCTGCTTTTCATCCTAGAGCAGTGCAATAAAAAGCAAATAATTGGATTCAGGATTTATTCATCCACTTCACAGTATACAGATACATTGCCCATCATCTCTGTGAAAAGGTTTTCTGTATTTCTCCTGTAGGAGGAGATTAAAGCCAATAGTAATACTCAGAGGATCCTAATTAATAACTACAAAAGTGCCATATGGCATGCTCTATTAGAACAGACAATACATACCTCTCTGTCTGGTTTGTGTGGTTTCATTAGTTCAACAGCTTGGCCCTTTCTTACAAGCATAACCTGGGAATCGCCCACCCATGCAACGTGGAGCATATTGCCTCTGATAAAAGTCACTACTCCTGTGGTCCCACATCGTAGGCTCTGAAAATAATTTAAGACCAGAGTCAAAGAAAATAAGAGACACCAAATTCTCATTAAGAAGCAATTTATAATTAATACAAGCTGCATTTGAGAGATTATTAGTAATATTATTTCATATTACAAATTCATGTTTCTCAGAACATTTTTGAAGTAAGGTCTCAATGTGTAGCCCTGGCAGCCTGGAACTTGCTGTATAGACCAGACTGGCCTCGAAATTACACAGGTCTACCTGCATCTGCTGCGATGAAATTTGTGCACCACCATGCCTGGCTCAGAGAAATTTATAATGATCTGTGATACACTGGACAAGAATGGTTTTGTTTTAAGTACAGATTTTTTAAAAACTGGTTAGATGGCTCATATGGCCACAAGCAGTCCCAAGCAATTTAACACCTCCTCTGGCCTCCGTGGGCATCCCATGCATGTGGCATACATACAGGCAAAACACCCACACTCATAAATATAAACTAATTAACTAATTAATTTAAAACGGGATCACATGAGAAGGCTCAGAAGGTAAAGCACCTGCTGCCAAACCTGATGACCTTAGTTCAACCTCTGACATGCAATGTGATGGACATAAAGAACCAATGCCTGACCTTTCCTCCACATGCACTCTGTGACATACATGTACACACACACACACACACACACACACACACACACACACACACACACACCACCTGAGTGTGTGTTTAAAACATGGCGTACTTTGTGACTTGTCTAAGGGCCGGTAATCTGTTCTTTGTTCTTCCATTCCACCACCACCCCTTCTTTTTATTTAAGATGAGGTCTGACTGTCACTCTGGCTGGCCTGGAACTCATGGAGATCCCTTTGCCTCTGCCTCCCAAGCTCTGGGACTAAAGGCATACACCACCTTACCTGGCAGACCTTCCTTCCTCCCTCTCTCCCTCTCACTGTATTTCAAGACCCGGGTTTCTCTAGAACAGCTCTGGCTGTCCTGGAATTCACCCTGTAGACCAGGCTAGCCTCAAACTCAATCCACCTGCCTCTGCCTCCCAGCAACTCCTGGCAACCTTTTTCTTAAATGATTCTAGTTCTAGTCTGGGTAGTAAGTGAGGTAGAGGGGTGTGTGTGTGTGTGTGTGTGTGTGTGTGTGTGTGTGTGTGTGTGTGTGTGTGTGTGTGTGTGTGTGTAGTAAGTGAGGTAGAGGGGTGTGTGTGTGTGTGTGTGTGTGTACACGCACACAAAAAGTATTTGCTTGGTACAGAAGAAATGTTCCCAGTCTCTGGATGTTAAGGATGCTTATATACCTTTAAAAACAAAAACCAGAAGAATCTTATCTTCCCCCATGGTATTTTTAGGACGCTTTGATTGGAAACACTGCATAGAGAACTAACAGCCTGGGGTTTCACTGCAATAGCCACCACAGTACTTAAAACTCTTGATCCTGATATACTAAAATGACAACTCCATTTGACATGAGTCACCACCAAATGAGCATGACTCTGTTACTAAGGATCTGGCCCAAATTAGAATGAGTGCGTCAGGATGGTGAAGGGCTTCTTGTATCCAATGAGAAAAACAACTCCTCTTTTTCCCTATATAGGAAAAGTTTGTTATAAATCCTCACCCACCAATAAAATGTCTTCCCACACAGAATGTTCAAAAGCTCAGCCCTCTGGAACACAGGATAAAGACACTTGAGTGCATATGCCCTGGAGAGAACAGGAGGCAGGGCTGCTTCCCAACAGGAATAGCTACTTTCCCCCCATGCAGTAAGCAGCACATGGAAGCTTGACAAGGAGGACCCTGAAGCGAGTGGAGAACCATTGGCAGGACAGAGACCCAGCACCGTGACCGAGCAAGCAAGGGACACATGGTCAGGAGGTGTCTCACACTGCTTAATACAGATTACTCCCACCCCCAGGCTCACCTTGTCCCCAAGCTGAGAGCCAGCAGCCTCCAGAGAGGCAGGGCCTAGCAGAGTGCTGATCCCCAAGGCTGAAGAAGGCTGAAGTCAACTTGGGTTTTCTTGTGTAGCCCCACCTCTACCCGTGGATCCTAGTAGTTACTATAGTTACTTTGTTATTAATCCAAGATTAGGGCTCAAGGTAGATACTACCAGATAGTTCTGTGTTATCTTTTCATTAATTCCAAGCCTCACTATTGCTTTGCAGCATAACTGTAAGATCAGGAAGATGGGACTGGAGAGATGACTTAAGAGGTTAAAAGCACTGGCTGCTCTTCCAGAGGTCCCAAGTTCAATTCTCAGCAACCACATAGTGGCCTACAATCATCTATAATGGGATCTGGTGTGTGTATACATAGTAAATAAATCTCTGAAAAAAAAAAGTGGATCAAGTAATACTCTGATCTTTTCATTGCAAAAGTTCATGTTTGAGTCGTGTGGCAGAAGTGTTAATATGTAATCAGTTTTGAAAAGTAAAAAATGTCTTTTTCTATTGCCCCCCCCCAGCTAAAAGACCAACATAGAGTGCTATAGATAATTATGTTCCATTGCCCAGTATGATAGACATATGGTTTTGTTTGTTTTACTTTTAGACTTTAATATAAAACCCCTCAATTTCATTCTGAGTAAGATGCTTAGGTCTGTCTTTTCTTTCTATTAAGAGAAAGTCAGTTCAAGAATCATCTAATGATTCTCCCTCTCCAGAGGAAATATTCCCTGGAGATACACACTGACCACTGCCTACTGCCTACTCGTGCAGAATGAAATGTATGGAAGTAATCCCACTTTCTGTTTCCTTTTAAAAACTTTTCATTTCACCATCTCTAGATCTTGTCTGCAAGAGTGCTTAGAGAAGTTGTCCAAGTTTGAGGCTGACACGAAGTGGGGAAAAAAGAAGCAAAACTCACCTGTCAAATCCAGCAGCAATTATAGAAAGGGGCCAGAAAACCACAGTCTGAGTTTCCTTTACAGTGAATCACTGTGCCCCGAAAAATGACTCCTCAGGAGGGAACTGGATTTAGAATTGAGCAGAGTCCAGCAAGGTAGCTCGAGAGAGAGAGGGACAGAGAGAGAGAGGGACAGAGAGAGAGAGACAGAGACAGAAACAGAGAGACAGAGACAGACTGCGCACAGTTTAGATAAGGTGAATCCAGAAAGAGAAAAGGCCAGACTAGCCCTTCAACCACAGAGACTGGATTGAACTCAGCTGGCACACTTGTAGCTGGCATTCACAAGTACGTGGGCATACCTCCCTGGCTGCCTTCTGCACAAACCGCTCATCTGTGACACGGAAGGCCCGACAGAGAGCCTCAGCAGGATCATGGGGGAACATCTCCTGGCGCACTAAGTTAACATGTAGGTGAACGGAGGCATAAATGGCAGCGTCCACTCCCCCGTGGCCATCAAACACTGCAAAGTAAGCTTGTTCTTCCTGGTCCTGTCAATGGAGACACAAAACAGTTAAGGAAAGGGGCACAGTACCATCCAAATGAGCTGTCCTGGAAACGGTCTATCCTCTGCTGCTTTTGTCATTCAATGATGAGACTAAACGCTTCCCTTTGCTGAGTACCTGTGATGCAAGGGCATCTGTGTTTACACACAGAGCCCTGGAACACATCATGCCCAATTAGTGCAGGCTGGAGCACCCTCTCTGTGAAACGTGTTGCCTTGTACCATGGAAACCACCCACATGCATTTGCTTCAAAATCATAGTTAGAGGTGTGAGGAGGAAGAGTAAAGAAGGTATGGGGAAGAAGTGAGCAAAATACCAGAGAACAATAGCAAATAATTGGCTTTCCAGCACAAGGCCAGTGTGTTCAGGTTGTCTAAAATACATAGAGATAAAAACACACAAGTGATGCCTCTTTCCCATGCCATTCCTGGTCACATTGAGTTCCTACCATAAATAGTAGTCTCTAAATTTGTTAACCAGTCTTGAACCACATCAGATGTCCAAGTGCCCTGTGTGGCTGGCAACTTGGCTTCAGCTCCAATCTAAGCTTCAGTGTCTCGTTTCTCATGAAGGCTAGCTGCCAGCATTGACCCTTCTGCCCTCTATTGTGTCTTGAGTTCACTTTTCAAGTGCCAAATAGTTGGCTGCTGTCTTCATTTTCAGCTTAGATGTTTGAATTGAGACCTGTTGGTGATCTCTAAGTCACTCAAGTTTCACTGGTTACTAAGCTCCTTTATGCAGCAGTAGCTAATGACTTCATTTGTGAGTCTACATTGTTTTTTCCTTGGGAGTCTGGGTTCTGTCACAGACATCTGAACAGAACTTTTCTTTGGGGGATGTTTTTGTTTGTGTGCTTGCTTGCTTTAGGTTCTTGGTTTAATTTTTTTTTTAAAAAATCTTATTTATCAATTTTTAAAATTTTTTTAATCTTATTTGTTTGTTTGTTTGTTTTGCGGCAGTGTCATGTAGCCCAGGTTGAGTTCAGATGTGCTGAAGGGATGCCTCATTCTCCTGTTCCGCCCTCACACCTGTGTCACACAGAGAGCTGACCAGTGCTTTGAAAATCTCTCTATCAAAAGCACTGCATGTATATCCTTCGAATAATAGTGACACTCAAATGGTGAAGTCCATATCTCCTTTCAGGCACTACCTCTACAATTTATAGTGCCACAGAAGATTGACTAAATAGAATTGTCTAGAAATAATCCTGACACAATTTCAAATTACTTAGTACTACATAAGAAAACACAGCAGCCAGGCGGAGTCTTTGGAGAAGTATAAAGTCAGGGTTCTGTTAATTATGAAGTCTTAGTACCTGTGATGCTTCAGGTTCGACTCCCAGCACTGCACAAACTTTTTTTAAAAACAGTGTAGTTTCTTAAAGGAAAAAAAATGTACTAATGATAATTAAAGTAATAAAAATAAAGAAAATAAATACCACTGTGACCCCACTATTATAGATAACCCTCTATCTATATCTATCTATATATTTGTGGCTTATGGGTTTTTTTTTTTGTTTTTTTTTGTTGTTGTTTTTTGGTGATGGTGTTTATTAGGACTTTGGGTATGTGAGACAAACATTCTACATCTAGATGTGCGTGCGTGTGTGTGTGTGCGTGCTTTGGTTTCTGGCACAGGGTCTTGCCTTACAGCCATCCATCTGCCTCAGCCTCTAAAGTACTGGATTACAGGTGTACTGGCTCCATATTTTTAAAATAAGGATTATACTATATATGAAATTTTATGCCCTGCTTTATGTCATTAGGATTTCTGCATGTCACTAAGTATTATTCAAAGATATTATCTTAAATAGATTATGAGACATATCTTCTTTAATGATTTTAAGATCATTTCTGATTTATTTTTATTAATGATGTTAAAACACTTAACAATCACAAATTTATTTCTGTTGTGATGAAGAATTTTAAATGAAATGAAGTTATCAGATTAAAGATATGAGAATTTGCAAAGCTCTAAAGAATCATAGCTGAACAGCCTTCCATACCTGCTTTGGTGCATCAAGGGGACTGTTTCTGAGCTAAGCCTTTGACTAGTTTTCATATTTGTAGACAAAATGAAAACCAACCAAGTCAAAATCCTGAACAGCATCCTTCAAATCTAAGTGTACTCTTCAAGTAGGTGTAATTTTATGGGGACTGTTTGGGAAGTAGCCTTTGGGTTCTATTTGCACAGACACAGCACTGGTAACAATTTTAGCAGCTACTGTTACCACTGCTCTTCAGCCCTCTACAGTCAGCTGAAGTTTAAAGTTAGCTGCTAAGTGAAGGAAATATTATGCTGGGTATAAATTACTACACTGCAATTTTCAAGTTATGGACTTAAAAGAGGAAAGAAAAGGTGAGTGACAGGCAGAGCAAACAAGCCCACCTTTGTTTGCATTAGCGTAATGCATTTAATAGAAATGGAGAAGATAGCAAGAAAATGGTGATTAAGCTGACAAGGCTCATATGGATCTAATCTGTCAGTCACAGAGATTTGTGGAATGTGATTCCAACTACTACCTATCTCAGAGACCCAGATTTGAAAAAGAATATCACATGAAATCAAATTGTCTCAGCCTTAAATTTATTCTTTTATGTTGTGTTTTTTGTTGTTGTTGTTGCTTCAGCAAGATGGTATTTTGAGAATTCAATAAGTCACTTGATTTTACTACAGAAATATTCTTCTTTTAATAAAGTGTTATTTTGATATATTTTCTTTGGTTGCTAATAAAATAGCTTTAGAAGCTTCCAAAGTAACTGGTAACTTTCCTTGCTTTCCTGGATAGGAACTGGCTGTCCAGAAGAGGTTTTTACTCTCCCAATTTTGAACCATATGAATCTATTAAAAATAACATAATGTTCCCAATTTGGAATGATTTGAACTTACTCAAAATAACCAAATAGTTCTATTTTCTAATGCAGTGAGCCTCCCTCCGTACTATGAGTGACAGTTAGGACACCAGTCCTTTTCTAACAGGACCTTGTGCCAACTCCAGAATGCCTTTACCTCTAGGTTGAAGAGCATATTAAAGTCAGGGATGCAGACATGTTTGTCCTCCATTTTCCTTCGCATGTTTTTGATGGCGTGGATTGATGTTTCATAGTAAATCTGAGGCCTCCTGCGCAGTGGGAAGTCCTTCACCCAGCTGCAGCAAATCTCGTGTAGTTTGCTGAAGACAGAACGGGCCAATTTCACTGTCTCGATTTCTGTAAAGGAAACAGACCCCACTGAAGAGCCATGTAACACTGCTCTCCACTCCCCTACTTGGTAGGGACATAAGTGGTCACCCTAGTCATGTCCTTCTCAATTCAAGGAAAAGGAACACTGTTTCTGAAGAAATGACTGCCTACCTACTAGAAAGCCATCAGCTGCCACCAAGCTCACCCTCTGTGGCAGGAGATTAGGCTTGTCACAGCATCATCTCCAGCCCTCTGCCCTCTAGGCCAGAGCACCCCTTCACTGTGTCACCTGGAGAGCTAAGCCTTCTAGACTCAGAAGAACATCTGAATGATGAGCACTGGTTATTCAGCCAATGGGACAGGAAAGGCAATGAAAACAGCTGGCAGACTGCTGGCTCTCTCTTGCTTCCTCTTCCTGATCTCATGTTTTCTCTACTGTAACAAACGGACCATCATTTGGAACTGAGTTATATATTTTCTTTGAAATATTTATTATTAAAGTTTTAGACAGTAGTTTAGCCAATAGGCTAACTAATATATTAAAGGTTTATTTATTCACAGCAACCTGAATTCTATCAGTGTTTATATGGGAGTCTTCACCTAAGTGTACTACTTTGATTTTTTAAAAAAATATTACTATTATTATTATTATTATTATTATTATTATTATTATTATTATTAGGGTCTTCTTATGTAGCTCTGTCCTAGAACTCACTCTATAGATCTGGCTGACCTCAAACTCACAGAGATCCACCTGCCTCTGCCTACCGAGTTCTGAATAAAGATGTGCGCCACCATGGCAAGCTTTATTTTCATTTATTTATTTATTTACTTATTTATTTATTAAGTCAGAGTCTTGCTGTGTAGTTCAAGCTGGTCTTGGCCTTGAATTCGTGACAGTCTATTGTTTACACCTGGCTTACATCACCTTTTAACTAGTTTGACCCATCAATTAACATCTGGCAGCTAAAGCAGACTTCTGATATTGGCACATGACCATTGTGCACTGGAGAGACTGTATCTAACATCTCTAACCATCTATTCAGGCTGTCTTCCACTCAGTTTGCAGCTACTCAACCAGAAGATGAGGTTTCCAGTACTGTAGATGTTCCTCTAGAAAGTTGTTTGACTAAATCAGACACAGCTTGACAGCCTGAGGAAGTGTGTGGCAGACGGGCAATGGCTACAGATGCTTCCTGCAGCCTAGAACAGAAATCCCAAAGTAGAGAGACTATGTGTTCCTCAGCAGCATGGAACTTGGACTCCTATTTCTTCATTTCCAATCGTGTTTTATCCTTGAATCTGTGACTCTTACGCATTTCTACTCTTACGCATAATTCTTACATGATTTTTCCTTGTTTTGTAGTGTCAGGGCTAGAACTTGGGGCCCTGTACATACCACACAGCACTGTGCACACACTATCTTTTTGAAGCAGAATCCCCCTATAGAGCCCAAGCTGGCCTCAAACTCAGGATCCTTCTGCTGTAGACTTCCCAAGTGCTGGAGTTAGCTTCCCAAGTTGCAAATCGTCCATCCAGCACAAACTCCCTCACCCCTTTTCTGAGCAGGGTCTTGGTTCTCAGGCTGTCCTGGTCTCAAGTTCATTCTCATTCTGCCTCAGCATTCTGAGTACTGGATTATAGGTGTCAGCCACCTCATCCAACTCAATTTTTTAGTTATTATATTCAGGAAGCTAATCTCAAAGATTTTATTTCTGTTTTTCTTTGTTATTAATATACAACAGTCCTAGTTAGTGGCTTTTGAGCCCTTTAACATTCTTCTGTGTTTTTTGCTTGTTTGTTTTGAGACAGGCTGCTTCTGGGCTCTCCAGCGCTGTAATTTATGGGTAGGCAGCACCATAACCAGCTTCCCCTTCCCAATTTTATGTTACTGAAAAACAAGGGTATATTTGAAAGAGAAATGAAGTTCAAAGAGCAAATACCCCCTGAGGAGTTATAAACAAGAAATGAACAAGCCAATAAACAGCCAAATATTTCTCTTGCTTTAAGCAACTCAAGACAGGGTTCTCTGTGTAGCTCTGGCTGTCCTGGAACTCACTCTGTAGACCAGGCTGGACTTGAACTCACAGAGATCTGCCTGCCTCTGCCTCCCAAGTGTTGGGATTAAAGGCATGCATGTTTGTTCTTTTTAAGAACTATCTCCCATAGTGGCTACAGCAAGAAAGACACACACACACCCTTGCAGACCTGAAATGAGTGTGTCCTTATTTGACACAGTCACAAAAAAAGCATTACAAAACAAATGAATCCAGAATCTTCCAGGAGAACTGGACTGGGTGAAATTAATGACATGTTCCCAGAATCTGAGTTAAAAACATAAACTTCATCATTCTTGGATTTGCTTATTACTGTCATTATGTACAGCCACATGCCAGGGGATGGAGAAGGGGCTCAGTAGTTAAGGGCACTGGCTGCTCTTACAGAGGACCCACGTCCAGTTCCCACTAACACAGAAGCTGACAGCCACCTGAAATTCAATTCCAGAGGCTCCAGCACCTTCTTCTAGCCTTTGAGAAATAGACACATGCATACATGAAAGCACAAAATTCATATATAAGAGATAAGCAAATAAATATTGGTGCTGAAGAGATAAGATAGTTCAGCAGTTAAGAAATACTGCTCTTGGAGAGCATCCAGGTTTGGTCCCCAGCTCCAACATGGCAGCTCACAACCACCTGGAACTCCAATTCCAAAGGTTCCAATACCCTCTTCTGGTCTCTGAGGGTACCACAAATGAAGGGTATGTGCAGACAAAACACCCATACATAAAACACCCAAAATAATAAATATTTTTAAAACATAAGGTTGTTTTCTTGCAAGTGTTGGATGACTGGGTATGGCCCTTGAAGTCCGTCTTGTCCAGAACTTATGTAAGTTAAGACAGGGTCTCTTGCTGGATCTGGAGCTTACTGGCTCCATGAGGCCAGCTGGCAGTGAGCTCCACGAGTTTCCTGTTTCCACTTGTCCAACACTGGAGTTACAGAGGCAGACCACCGTGCTCAGCTTTGACACAGATCCTTAGGCTTGCATGTTCCTGAATGAGGCACCTTCCCAACCCTTTACCATTAACTTTGAAAGATGTAATTTAACCAGGCATGGTAGCCCTAGCCCTGTAATCCTCTCACTAAAGAGGTGGAATCAGGAGTATCAGGACCAAGGCCAGCCTCTACCACAGAGTAAATTTGGGGCCAGCCTGAGCTACATAAAATCCTTTCAGAAAAAGCCAAAAAATAATTTTTTTAAAGGGCTAGAGGAATGGCTCAGTGGGTTGAAAGCACTGGCTGCTCTTCCAGGGACCCAGGTTCAATTCCCAGCGCCCACATGGCAACTCACAACTGTCTGTAACTTCAGTTCCAGGGGATCTGATGCCCTCTTCTTGCCTCCATGGGCACTTTAAGTGTGTGGTGCACAGAAATACATACAGACAAAACACTCATATACATGAAACTTTAAAAAATATTTAAAAATAATAATAAAAGGGTTTTTTGAAACAAAGCAAAAAGAGGTTTGAAAAGGCATTTCAGTGGGGACCTCACTGCGTGTGTAGAGGCCCTACCCAGTATACTGCTCTCCACTGTAATGAGTGGGCCAACAGTGTCCCTGTAGAGTTCTTAAGGGGTTGATTGACCCTTTCACAGGGTCACCTAAGACCACTGGAAAACACAGATATTTACATTCAATTCATAACAGTAGTAAAATTACAGTTATGAAGTAGCAACAAAAAGAATTTCATGTCTGGGGGTCCCCACAACGTGAGGGTGCACTAAAGGGCCACCGCATCAGGAAGGGTGAGAAACGCTGCTCTACACCCTCATGCCGTTATTCTTGCTGAAAGTATAAGGAATCTGCAGATAGTTGAGAATCTCAACAGCATAGAGACATTTGTCAATAATCACCTAGGGGGGAGAAAAGTCTAATAGTGTGACCAGTGACATCCATTAAAAAAAAAAAGTCTTTTCATTTTACTTTTGTCACCTTGTAGGGCTCAAACATTCTCCAGCCCTGAGACAGTCTCCAGCAGGAGTGCTACAGAGCATTAGTATATAAATAATAGCCACTTGAGATGGAGAAATAAAACAAAATAAGGGGCGTGAAAAAGTGAAAGCCATCCAAGTAGCAGTCCACCCCCTCACAGCTGTAAATTACTCTTCAGTCGATAATGTCACTGTGCCGAGCTGGAGCTGAGTCAGCCATCACCCCATCACCCCATCACCCTGCTGCACTGCAGCAGGGTGGAATCTCCCGTCTCTTCATTCTAAGGGATGCGCTGAGCACATCAGCATCACAGGAGACACTGCTTTGTAGAAGGGATTCTGTTCAGTTTGGCTCTAGGACAGCTTGGTTCTAGGTGAGTCAGTTATTTCCAGTTAAAAACAAGCAGCAGTTCCCTCCTGGACAGTTTTCACAGTCTAGAGAGACAGGAGGAATGGGAATGCTGCACAGTCTCCGGACTGTCTTTCTAATTGTAACAATGCTTTGTTCCTCGTGTGCCATGGTGATGGGCAAATGCTATGAAAAGAATAGATAGGCGAGGCATGGTGACACACACTGTGACCCCAGCACTCAGGAGACCATGGTGGGGTCAAAGGCCAGCCTAAGGCTACATAGTTGATGCCTTGTCTCAAAGCTATTAAATACCAACAAAATATTACCCTTAAAAAGTTTGGAGTAGTGAGCAAGGGATGTTACACAGTTGATAGAGCACATACTTAGTATGTAAGATAGCACCACAAATAGATTTTATAAAAATAGTTTCTTTAGCTGCTTTCAAATATGTATAAGCCCAGTGCATTAACTGGAGGCCAGTGTGGCAGTGACACATGCCTCTAAACTAGCTGTTTGTGTTGCTGGGTGGAAGGATAGCAAATTTCGGGCCAACCTGGGCAATTCAGCAAGACCCTCTTGCAGAACTCTGTGTGTGTGTGTGTGTGTGTGTGTGTGTGTGTGTGTGTGTGTGTGTGTGTGTGTGTGTGTGTCTGGAGATGTCACTCAGAAGTAGAGCATCATGTCCAAGGCCTTGGGCTCAGTTCTGCTGGTGTCAGGGGTGAGTGTGGGTGTGAATGTTGCTATCAGCAAAGATACACAATGATAGATGCAAATAAATAACATTACATATCTGTCAGATCTATGCATTAGTAGATAACATAACAAGATTGATGAGTTTTGTTATAACTGACTTTTTAAAATTTTTTATATGCTTTTCCCTGTATTCAAGAAAAGCTAACCCTCTTAAAAAGATAGGGTACCTTCAGAGTAGTGCAGCCATGAATAAACAAGATATTTTGAACAGGTTTTCCTCAAACTTTTTCTCAACTTACTTTATTATACATCAAACTTTTTAAAAATTGAGACAAGGTCCTAGCCTGAGCCTGTCTAGAACACCTAAACTCAAGTGCCCTTCCCACCTGCGCCTCCCAAGTAGCTGGGACTGCAGGTCCATGCTACTGAGCCAACACCACCATCTATCTAGACATCAATGGCAATTTCTTGTTTCCAGTACTTTTCCATGTACTGGAAACAAGTTTCCAGTTTACCGCTTAGATATATAGTTGATTTTTTTCTTCTTGCCTCTTTTTATTGATTTTTAAGAAAAAAAAAAACACCTCCTGAATATTACTATGTAGTCACTAGTGGGTCTATGTAATTGGATTTAATATGCCATAGATATTTTTTTGTAGAGCACTATCCACAAGACAGTTTGTTTAAACAAATAATGGGGAAAGGTGCTTACCCACAGTCCCTTCTGTGCCATCTGTTTCCTTTGGGATATAGTGAGCAGAAAGGTCACTCTGGAGGACTTCATCTGATGTGGCTCTGGCTAAAGCGGCAGCCAGAAAGGAAGGGCAGTTACTGCAAGAGAAGCAAAGGCTATCCTCAGTAAGAGCGTGGGAGGGATGCTGTAATGGACCACAGCACACACCATAAGTGTATACCCCAGAACTGTCCCTTACATCCAATAAATGACTTGAGTAGACAGGTGGTACACAAGTAAACCAAAAGGATACAATTTGAAAGTGAGATATGCTTTATGAAAGGAACCGTACAGCGACCCTACAGTGGTACACACCTTGAGTGGCCTTAAATACAGCAGATTGAGGTTAGTTTTGTTTTTTTTTGTTGTTGTTGTTTTTGTTTGTTTTTTGGGGGGGGTTTCGAGACAGGGTTTCCCTGTGGCTTTGGAGGCTGTCCTGCTCTTGTAGACCAGGCTGGCCTCGAACTCACAGAGATCCGCCTGCCTCTGCCTTCCGAGTGCTGGGATTAAAGGCGTGCACCACCACCGCCCGGCTGGTTTTGGTTTTTTAAGACAGGGTTTCTCTGTGTAACACTAATGGCATTCCTGGAACTCACTCTGTAGACCAGGCTGGCCTCAAACTCATGGAGATCTGCCTGCCCTCTGCCTCCTGAGTGCTGGGATTAAAGGTGTGTGCCACCACCACCTGGCAAAAGTTTGAGTTATGAGGAAATGGAAAGGTGGAATGAAGTACTTCACAGTAACATGTGGACAGGCTATAAGAGCTTGGGAGGAGTCACAGAAATTTTTGAGCATGGAAGCACCACCATGAGATATGAACTAAAATATTCCCTTGATTTACTGGGCAAGGAAATCAGAATGTAGCAAGAATAAAAGAAGATGGGCAGTCAGTGCATTGTGAGAATCCATGAAAGGAAGGAAGGATGAGAAGAACATGAGTAAGAGTATGGGGGGTGGAGCATGGAGGAGGGGCATGAAGAGGAGCAGGACGAAGATGCTGTAGAACTTGCTAGCCAATTGCTTTGCCATGGAGTCCCAGCCACAGGCTCTGTGCTATTTTAGAGCTTTGTCATTCACGTAGTCTGTTGTTACTCTTCTTTTACATGTGGTGAAACCTGGAAACGACTGTCTTTCATTTTTTGGGTTTTTTGGTTTTTGTTTTTTGTTTTTTTATGTAAAATAGGCTCTTTGGCTATCCTGGCTTCTTGCTTTCTTCCTCTCTCCCCTTCTAGATTGCTTGCTCTTGGAACCCAGCAGCCATACAGTGAGGAAGCCCAAACCAGCCAACTTGGAGAAGCAGCATGCACAGGGTCACATGGATATGAACTGAGGCCCCTTCCCCCAGCCAGCAGTCACCATCAGCTGCCTGACGTGTAAGTGCACAGAGCTTCAGACAGCACCAGTCTCCAGCCTGAGGCTTCAGATGTCATGGAACAGAAATGGGAACACCATTGTGCCAGTCTGAAATCCTGAGCAAAAGAAACTATAGTATAATAAATAACTTTATTATGCCACTAAGTCTTGTCATAATTCGTTTGGTAGCCACTATAACTGAAAACCCAGTATTTTAAAGCTTGCTAGAAGATAGAAACCTATAGAGACTAAAAAGAACTAGGTATGGTAGCGCATAATCCCAGAACTTCAGAGGCAGACAGGCTGTCTGCGAGTCGGTCCAGCCTGACCTACAGAGTGTGCTCCAGGCTAGCCAGGGCTACACAGTGAGACTCTGTCTCGAAACATAACACCCCCCCAAAAAAAAGACTGAAAAAAAAAAAGAGGAACTCTTAAGAGGAGAGTCAGGGAATTGAGAGTTTGAAGGAGGGAATGGCTGCTAAGGGGGTCAAATGTGGAAGAAAAGGAATATTTAATCTAATAGCATGCAAATAAAGTCATCACTGATTGGGTACCAAGGCAATTTAATGGGAGGGAAAACATCTCAAAAAACAAAAATACCAGGGGAAAAAAATAAGTTTGATCCCATATATAAAAACACCAATTCAAATTGCATGGGGGCTGCCCAGTGATAGAATGCACAGACCCTGAGTTCAGAGAGGAGTGGCAGCAAGCATTCATATGACGTCAGACACTGGGACTCTGTATATTGCTGAGTGAGTACAGAATGATGCATCTGCTTTGGCAGCACCCTGAAATTCAAATATAAAGTTATTGTGTGGCTCAGCAATTCTTATCCTAGGTACATGCCTTGAAGACGAAAGCACATGTCCACACAAAGGCTTGTATATGGATGCGTATCACAGCAAAAATAAAACGCAGCAGATACAGAATGCAATATATTTTAATACTTACTTTATGGGAACGGGTGCTTTGCCAGCATATATATGTGTACCATGTATGTGTCTGGTGCTTGCAAAGGTCAGAAGAGAGTATCTGATCCTTTGGACACAGATTTGCAGATGGTTATGAGCCACCATGTGGGCATTTGGAATTAAACCCAGGTGTTCTTAGACTGCCCTGCCATCTCTGCAGAACCTCTGAGTGGAGTATCTTCTAGCCATTAAAAGGAGAAAAGCACTTACACATGCATCATCTAGGTGAACCTTGAAAATATGGTAGCAGAAGACTGCACTAAAGACCACATATTGTAGAACTGTGGTTATACGAAAAGCCTATATTAGGTAAATTGGTAGAAACAGAAGTGGTGCTTCAGGGATGAAGTCCAATCTATACATGGAAACACCAGCCTTTGATAGGATGAAGAGTGCCTTAGATGGAAAAAGAAGAAAGGACCCGGGTGGTGGTGCAACACCTTTAATCCCAGCACTCAGGAGACAGAGGCAGACCTCTGAGTTTGGGTCCAGCCTGGTCTACAGTGTGTGACAGCTAGGGTTATGCAGAGAAACTCTGTCTCAAAATGGAGAGGGGGGAGGAAGGAGAAGGGAAGGGAGCAGGCAAGCAGTTAGTGTATGTGCAGGTTGGCTTTTTCTTTTGCTATTAGGGAAGTAAGGGCATCCCATCTAACAGTGTGACTAAGTACCCCTGGCAGGTGCTTTTTTGGGGCCTGCATGCCCGTGCCAGGCAGTATTCTACTGCTTAAGAAATATATGAACAGGAACTGGAAACCCCTGCCCTCCTAGTGCTTATGCCAGAGGGAGGTTTCTCAATGAAATCTGAAGCTAGATCAGCTCTCAAACCTTTCCAGGCATGAGAATCACCTATGGATCTTGTTAAAATATCAAAGGATTATGGGGCCCTCCCACTGAGGTTCTAACTCCACAGGCCTGTGAGGCCCGTAATCTTCATTTCTGACAAATCCCTGGAGAAGCTAGACAGTGCTAAGTGACTGGTGACGTTTGAGACACTGCAAGTGCGTAGTTCCTCCCATCTGTGTTCCTGCACTAGCATGTGTGCAGATAAAGAGCGTCTTGTTTGCCAAGATTTGGGGTTTATAGGGTGGCACAGTGAGGTGGAGAAAAGACATAGGAATTGCATATCTTTATGGAATGATGTAATGGTGGATCTTTGAAACAATAGATTTTGCAAACCAGTGTGGTCTAAATGGAAATGAAGAGTTGTGGGTGAGAGTACTTGGGTTCAAAGTCTAGGACACCTGTTATAGTCTGAGAGCAGGATGCCTGTGTGGACCATCTTAATTAGAAAGGTCAGATGAGGCCAGAGACCTGGTTCAGAAACATGGAATTGCAGCACTTATACTCCAGACCTCTGAGGGAAGATGGGTTTTCAAATTTCCTTTCTCATTCCTTAGTGCCTCTCTCTCAGACAGGGGAGAGAGAGAGAGAGAGAGAGAGAGAGAGAGAGAGAGAGAGAGAGAGAGAGAGAGCGCATGTGTCCAGATGCATACAGTGGAGCGGGGGTGCACACACGTCTACGCAAATGCGTTCTTCCTCAGAATGGCTTGCACTCTCTCTCTCAGATCTCTCTCTCTCTCTCTCTCTCTCTCTCTCTCTCTCTCTCTCTCTCTCCCTCTCTCTCTCCCCCCTCCCTCGTCTCCTCATTGGATTTGGGGGTCGATGTTTTGGCCAGTCTGATTGGCTAGTGACAGTCAGAGGTCTGTCTATGTGGCTCCAACACTGAGATTTCAGGCACATGCCAACACACCTGGCTTTCACCACAGATTCTGGGAATGAACCTCAAGTCCTCATACTTGCAGATACTCTCTGAGCTCTCATCAGAACTTTTTTAAATTGCAGGGTATGATCCTTAATGAATAATGAAATCATTGGAGTTGTGACCTGTTTGTCTGTTTTAACAGCATTGGGCATTGACCTAGGGCTTCTTGGCTTCTTGCAAGCTAAGCAAGTGCTCTCATCACTCTTTAGCCCTTTTTCATAAGAAACAAACAAGCAAAAAAAAAAAAAAAACCAACCCCAAAAGCCATAAAACCATTCATTCATTCATTCATTCATTCATCTATTTGGTGGGGGTGGGGTGGGATGCAAGTGCCATGGTGTGGAGGTCAGGGGACAACCGGCGGGAGTTAATTCTCCTTCTACCATGTGGGTTCTGGGGATAGAACCCAGGTTGTCAAGCTTGGTTGGCTTAAGCCCTAAGCCAGTGGTTCTCAACCTGAGGGTCATGACCTCTTATACATAATTTGTAACAGTAGCAACATTACAGTTGTGAAATAGCAACAAAAAGAATTTTATGGATGGGGGTGACCACAACATGAGGAACTGTATTCAGGGCTGCAGCATTAGGAAGGTTGAGACCCACTGGTCTTGCAGACCTTAATTTTTATTTTGACATGAGGTCTCACTACACGGCCCAAACAGGCCCTGAATTTGAGAGCTTCCTGAGCAGCAGGGGTTTCAGGCCTGCACCATCACACCTGTTGTAACTAGCTTGCCTCTGCTCTGCTTTGTTCTGGTTGTAGTTCTGAGTGTGGCCTCCAGCTCCTTACATGGTAGGCAAGCACCACAGCCGAGCTAAGGAGTGTTCCAGGTGTGCTGGAGGTTACTTCTCATGTCTACTGCTCCTTAACAGCTGTGAAATGAAGGGCCAATGCTGTATAAATAGTATCGCCTCATGTCCTCCATTGCTGTCCAGATTACTGACCTTCGCATGGGAGTCAAAGGCCCCGGTCCCCATATCCTGTATGCTTTTACTTTGACCTACTCAGTTCTTTTCTTTGTTTCTAAAGCTACATTTTAAAAATGATCTGAGCCGGGCATTGGTGGCGCACAACTTTAATCCCAGCACTCGGGAGACAGAGACAGGCGGATCTCTGTGAGGTCAAGGTCAGCCTGGTCTACAAGAGCTAGTTCCAGGACAGCCTCCAAAGCCACAGAGAAACCTCAAAAAACAAAAACCAAAAATAATTTTAAAAATTAAATAAATAAACTAAAAATGATCCGAGAACAACGCTGTGATCTAGCTCTGGAGAGTTCCACAAGAAAACATTACCTTTTGTGTAATTAAGCAATCAGTCTAGGCTCATCAAAGGTAAAGTCTATGACAACATAAGAGAACAAGGCGCACACCATTAATCTCATTAATGTGTCATTTGCAGTACATTTTTAGTTACAGTTCATGTACTTTTTAAACTTTTTGTCAGACAGAATGAAAATATTTTCAGGGAGGAGGGTTAGCTCACTAAAGTGAGATCAAGCATCCTCTCCGTCAGCTCTGTCTGCATGTCAGAACATGGGCTCACCAGCATGAATCACTTCGTGGGGTTTTGACTGAATGGAAAGAAACTGTTTAAGAAATGAGAACTGCAAATGTCTACAACATAGTCACAGCAGAGAATACTCGATACACCTCAGATACAGGCTCATCATTAATGCTTGTCATCTGAAGACAATTACCAAGAGTGACTAACATGATGACAACACAGAAGCTGCTTTCCTTCATAATTTCTCTTAAGATGTTTAAAAGACATTGGAGTTTGGCAAAATGTAGTAAGCGTAGTAGCTAGCAGAAGCTAGCCAGTACTGAGGCAGCGTGGAGACCCGGAACTAGAATGCTGTTGTTTGGGGCTGGAGAGATGGCTCAGCAGTTAAGAGCACTGGCTAGTCTTCAGAGGAGGTCCTGAGTCCTAGCAGCTGTCTGCAACCCCAGTTCCAGGGGATCCAGGTCCTCTTCTGGTCTCTGAAAATCATTAGGATGCAGTTGTACTTTGTAATTAAAATGTTTCCCATTACATTGATGTGACAGAGTGGCCTTTAATCCCAGTTCTCGGGGAGGCAGAGGTAGGCAGATCTCTGTGAGTTCTAGGCCAGTCTGATTCACGTAGTGAGTTCCAGGACAACAAGAGCTATATAGTGAGGCCCTGTCTGGGAAAAAAAAAAAAAAAAAAAAAAGGCGGAAGGAAGGAAGTCTGCAGACATGTCTTGGGGGTAGGTGTTTTTTGTTTTTTGTTTTTTTCTTGTTTTGAGATGGTGGAGACCCAGCCCTTATACTGTGTGAGCATGTACTCCACCAGTGAGGAACATTCTTGGTTCTTCTTTTTGAAGTAGAACGGAAGGCAAGATTGACCTCTCCACATAAACACTTGGAAGCTAAAGGCAATGCTGCTGGTCAGTGTGAGCACCAGAAAAGGACAGCCAGGGCATTTGCCACTCATAGCTTTCTGGGGTTTGCATGTGCTTGAAAAATACTTACCTTAAAGCAAACCCTGTGTTTTATTCCCAGAGCTCAGCTTCTGATGTTAACAAGGCTGATCTGGCCTCTCTAGGCACCAGGCACACATGCAGACAAAACACGCACACGCTAAATAAGTAAATAAATTAACGGACTCAAACGTTGTCGCATTGGAAGCACTGCTGTCCCTTGGTGTGACTTGACTTTGGCAGTGCTGGCCTTTGGATGGCCTAGATCTTCTAAAATCAAATTAATCTTGTTAGGGTCCTCAAACACAATAAAAAAATTGCAGCTTTGCTTGTTTTACAGATATAGATAGGTCTGCCTATCACTGCCTCCCGAGAACTGGGATTAAAGGCAGTGCTATCCCATGCAACGTGATGGGAAACATTTTAATTACAAAGTACAATTGCATCCTAATGACTTTTAGTAGTTAAGCACTTTTCAATGTTTATGTGAATTTGTTTTACACTGTCTGGGCAGTATTTTAGAAAGAAACATGAAACCATCACAGGAACTACCCAGATAACATCAGACAGGGCTTAGCTGAGCTTGGTGATGGGATGCATGCTTCTTATGCACAGGGCCCTGGGTTCACTCCTAATCACAGAATGAAGGGAAGGAGTCGGGATGAGCAGAGTAGCAAGGAAAGTGAGATCTTAGTGCTGGGCACGTTCATTTCTTGAGTCCTCTGGACTTGGGAGATACTTCATATCAGAAATCACTTACGTTGTAAAAATTGATTTCTCTATGTTGCTATGAAAATAAAAACCAAAAGCAGAGATGGGGCTGGGAGCATAGCATTGGGTAGCACATACAAGACCTTGGGCTGGGTGGGGGGAGGGAGGAGAATGAACAAATGAACTCAGGGTCAGTAATGACTCTGATGCCCAAACATACTTATTTAGACATCAAGAGATCTGCAAGTACTACCAGCTCATCCCCAGAATGCTGTTGAGCTGGCCTATTGGAGACAGGAGGTTATGGTAGAAGCGTGAGAAGCTAGGAAGGCTCATTCCAGCTGGGACTCAGGAGATGCCAAACCCCAGGCTGTTGTTTCCTCCACTGGGAAAGTAAGAAAAAGGGATAACTCTAGACTCTTCCAGGCATATTCTATCATTCTATTCCAAGTAAGTATTGTTCTTCATTTCAAAGATGGGTCAAAGGCCTCTTAGAAGTATAAACTCGCTGTGCTCAGTGGCATGTAACTGTACTCACAGCTATAGGAGGCTGACAGCAGGTTCCCTGGAATCTAAACGCTAGTGTAAGACTAATCTGGGCAACAAAGCAAGGCAGCTACCCAAAATATTATTTCTCTAAGTATATAAGGCTATTCTGCTCTATGTATTGGGTATATTCTTGAACTTGGATGTGCTGGGCATAGTAACACACGTCTTTGATCCTAGCACCTAGGCAGCAGTTGGTCTTGACAGTGCATCCATTAGTTAGGACACACTTCTTTGGACTTTGTATAGCATCAATGCCATAAACTTCATATGGAACAATACTGTTACCAAGTACTATGGAGCTTTTATTATTTTTGGTTTTGTTTTTGAGGTAGAGTCTCTCTATGCAGTCCTAGCTATCATGGAACTCACAATGTAGAACAGGCTGGTCTCACACTCACCAAGATTCAATGTAGACCAGGCTATCCTCAAACTCATAGCAGTCTGACTGCCTCTGCCTCCTGAGTGCTGGAATTGAAGGTATGCACCACTACTGCCCAGAAAGAGCTTTGTGTTTTCAACAACAATCCATCCTCCTCCCTCTTACAAATTTTCCCAAGTTTATTATTCTGTCCCCACCTGTGAGCTAACATCAGTGTAGCCATTCTGTCCATTAGTGATAAGGAAAGGGGATGGGGCTGAAATGATGCAGGCTGGCTCTGTGAGCACTGGATGCTATCTTAGTATAAGCAGATTAACACACTATAGAAACAATAAATTTACTTCATTTTCAGAGACCAATGGTGGTCTCTTCTCAGTCAACTTGTTAGTATCATGCATATCAGGACATTATACATTTTAAGGTTGCAAACTGAATAAACCAAGCCAGGAAGCACTTTGATTACAATGCCAAACCTACACAAATCCCCAAAGACATTATTAGATAAATTAGAGGTTTAAAAGTACATCCTTCCTGACACTGGCAGTGTGGGCGTCTGCACATCTCAGCACCCACAGCTGTGTTTCGGGAGGCTGGGCAGAGCCCTTCTGAGGTAATAGGAATTCTGGGACGTTTCCATCAATTAACTCAGATTCCACCGAGCAGTTCCTAGCCCACGGGATCATGGCGGGGCCCGTCTCCTCAGCATGCATCTGCCTGGGTGATGGTGAGCAATGCTGATTTCTGATCACCCCCATTCTCCTCTAATCATAAGGATTTTAAGTCTAAAATAGCACATTCAACTAAAAATAAAGAAGGCAAATTCTCTACCTGACAGTATTCTTTCTCTTAGTGGACTATGTGGAGTTAATGGGCTGTGTTTCTTCCTCTGTAGGCCGTTCTTTGTCTAGCAACCTCTAGGAACGCCACCTGGAGTCAGATGGTTATGCCCACACAGCGCAGGTTCTTTCATGTCTTGTAGGGATCTAACTAATGCCCACCAGGTGCCTCACTCCTACTGCTCTGGGCTTGGGGTTCACAGAAGAAGTCTCCCTGCTGCGCCTATCAGCATAACCTCAGCAACTATTTTTTACTCACACTGGCCAGGTTGACATTCAAGAAAAACCTACAGTATCCCAGGTTTTCTGTGGGTTCCAATTAGCTGCTACAAGGTCACCCAAGACTAAACTAACAGTAATACAAGATAAGTACAAGATCACAGAGTGAAGTTGTCCTAGCAGGAAATTCTGTCACCTTTCTCCCAAAAGCAGACCGAACTGAACAGCCTGTGTCCTGAGACAGTCATTGCCAGAGTGTCTGGATGTGATCTTCCTCTTGCTGGATCCTGTGTGCTCAGGTCTGTTCCCTCAAGGGCTTCAGACAACACCATGCTGCAGTTTCTTCCCCAGGTTTCTGTACATGGCACCCTCCTACATTACGGGGTGATGTCTGCTATGGGTCCCCTCTTCCTGGCTTCTGGATCCTCTTGAGGCTGCATCTCTTCCTTTTATACTAAACTGTTAGCTCTAACTCACCACAGACACCTGTGTTTACTGCGTGTCACCTCTGTGCATCTCCCTCACTGCAGTGTTCTGCTTTGGAAAGCGCTGCCCGGTGCCCATGCCCATGTCCATGTCTTGCCCGGTGCCCATGTCTGTGTCCGTGTCCTGCCTGGTGCCCATGTCCATGTCTGTGTCTTGCCTGGTGCCTGTGCCCGTGTCCTGCCCCATGCCCGTGTCCATGCTCTGCCCGGTACTCACTGAAGAGCTGCTGGCTGAGATATGAAAACCCTCCTGTGCACCCTCACTTAGAATGAGTGTTTCCTTGAGTTACGTATAGATTTGTTTGGAGATCGGAGGACTGTTCTGGGGTTGGCTCACTTCCCTGTTTATGTGGGGCTGTGAGGATGAGGAGTCAGGGAAGGAAGTACTTCCAGAAGAACTCAGGTATGTGAGCAGCGGCGTTCCAGCTCACTTCCATACCATGCCACTGAACTCTGAGAGCCGTTTGTTCCCAGCCACTTCTCAGGGGCCTGAAACCTTTGTCATTGCATGCACTTTGGATGGGATTTCAAGTAAATTTGTAACAAACAACGGAGGAACTTTGAGAGTTAATATCAAGTCACCTAAAATGCATGATGTATTTATAATTGCCTTTCACTTTCCTTCCTGCTCTCTGAGTCCTTCACACGCCAGGCAAAGTTTGCAGCAGATTGCAGAGTCCTTCTCTCTAGTCTGAACAGCATATGTGCATTCACCAACATTTAAATAAATCTCTGAGGAGGGAAAGTTGTGGGTTATTTTAACAATATATTTTGCATAGAAATTTCATTCTTTCAATACCTGATTTTAAATCTTAGAAGATCCTCAAGTGCATTCTTGGAACAGAGGTCAGAGGAAGAACTTCAGCCATTGAAATTGAAAATTTATCCTGTTTTGGGGTCTTTTGTTGTTGTTGTTGTTTTGGGTGGGGAGGAAAGACAAGGTCTCTCTACACAGCCCTGAAACTCACTCTGTAGATAAGTCTGGCATCAAACTCACAGAGATCCTCCTGCCTCTGCCTCTAGAGTGCTAGCATTAAAGGTGTGTGCCACCAAGCATGGCAAACTAATCCCATTTTAAGACCTCCGAAAGTTAAAGGAATTGTAAACACCAAGTTGACACCAAGATAACTTCCCATTGACATAAACCAAACATAACGAACAGAGGAGCCCCAACAATATTCCCTACTTCTGGGAAAACCTACTACCTACTAGAAGCACATTGAGCAAATGACATAACTCCCATGGTAACCCTGCTTCTCTCCATGCAGTAACTGAGGAACCATTGTCAATGGTGGCAAAGGTGTTATTTCTCAGTATGCCACTGTAGAAATTTTCAGATGTATAGAAAAGGTAAACTACTTTTGTTGTGGGATATTTATACACTGTATGAAGATGTGTTGCTGTGATTGGTATAATAAAAAGTTGAATGGCCAATAGCTAGGCAGGAGGTATAGGAGCACTTAGGGGCAGAGAGAGAACTCTGGGAAGAAGAAAGGCAGAGTTGCCAGCCAGATACGGAGGAAGCAGCATGGGCAGTACAGAGTAAAAGTTACTGAGCCACATAAAAAATCATAGATTAAAAGACACGTGTTAATTGAAGTTATAAGAGCTAGCTGAGACAAGCCTAAACTAAAGGACAAGCTTTCATAGTTAATAAGAAGTCTCCATGTCATTATTTGGGAGCTGGCTGGCAGGAAAGAGAAAGACTCGCTACATATTTTCCCATTGAAATTCATATACCCAGTACTTAGATTCTGCCGTTAACACTATGTTCTTCATTTGCTAATTAATTCAATATACCTTATTCTTCATGCACATTAAACAGACTTACTGATGTCAGTATACTTTCTTCTAAATACCTCAATGTGCATGTCATTAACTGGAATTCAGTATCTGTTTACAGGTTTTACTAAAATCTATATACTATAGAATGCACAAATTTTATGTCTATTCATGGAATATTGGTAAGTGCATGTGCCAGTGTACCTCAAATCCCTACTGGAATACAGGCCCACCAGGCTCCTCTCCAGTCACTTCATACCCCAGTCTCGCCCTGTTCTCCTTCTCTCCACCACAGATTAGTCATGTGTCTCTCTGAACTTTTTATAAACACATGTATTCTTTAAATGTTTTTGGAGATTTATTCATGCTATGCATATTAATAGCACACTCCTTTTCACTGCAGAATAGGTTTTCCTATTATTACTACATAAGCTTGTATATTCCCATGATGGACATAAGAGCTGCGTCCAAGTTTTCACTGAGAGGAATAAAGCTGCTGTGGACATTCATGAGTCATTCTGTAGTTATGTTTTCTCTTGGGTAAGTACTTACCCAAGAGGAGTTAATGGGTTAGAGTAGGTGTGTTGTGTTTAGCCTTTTTGTTACTGTTGTTTTCCAGATAGGGTCTCACTATGTAGCCCTGGATGCCCTAGAGCTCACTCTATAGACCAGGCTGGCCTTGAACTCACAGAAATCTGCCTGCTTCTGACCACTGAATGCTGGAATTAAAGGTGTGCACCACTCACCCAGCATGTATTTAGTTTTAAAGAAAGCTTCCAAACTTTCCTGGAGTACCATTGTTTATGTATGTACCTGCTCTGCCATATTTTGTCAGGGGTTTTTCTTTTGAATCAGGTTTTCTTATGTTATCCAAGATGGCCTCAAAGTAATCCCCCTGCCTCAGCTTCCTCATTCACTATGCCACCATGCCCAGTTCTTTGGTGGGTGTATACTAGTTATCTTCTTGTAATTCTAACTTGTTAAGAAAATGTTTAAGAACTTAGAGGGTAAGCAAGAATAATGACACATATGTATAAAGATGCCATGATGAAACCCTTACTTTGGTCATTTTAAAAAAGAAAATTAGTGAGGGGCTGGGAATACAGCACTTGCCTAGCATGAGTGAAGCACAGCCCTTGGGGGACTTAGATAATATAATAAGTAAATAACAATGATACATTATAATTTTCTTTCTAACATCAAGTCATCCTGGAGCTGGGGCCAGAGCTCTGTGGCAGAGCACTTACCTAGCACTCAGGAGTCTTTAGCATCGATCCCCAGCCAAACAAACCAAGTATCACATAGTTCCAATAGTAAGAGGTGACTGCTCCATCTGAGGGGCTGGGGAGAGAGCTCTGTTGCCAAAGTGCTTTGCAAGCCTGAAAACCTGAGTTTGAGCCCTGTACCCCATGTACAAAGCTGGGCACAGCAACCTGCAGTGCACACCTGCAATCCCAGCCCTGCGGAAGGAAAGATAGGAGGATCCCTGAGCTCACTGGCCAGCCAGTGTGTCCTGACTGCTGAGCTCCAGGCCAATAAGACACCCTGCCTCAAAGGGGGTGGATTATGGTCCTGAGGATGTTACCTGAGCTCATGTAGTAAGTACACCGTGTGTATGTCCCCCCCACACACACTCAACATTATCTTTTATCTATCTCTGTCTCTCTCCACATATATTCACACATACACAGAGAAACAGATAGGATGCTTCTGCTTCTATATCAAAGAATAACTCAGTCCACACTGAGAATCTTTCCTGTTTCTATCTGTATAATTTACCCAGTTGTTGTATTTTTTTTTTAACATGGTCACACTGCTAAGTGACAAGGCTATCCTGGACTCCTCCTCCAGCCTTTGGAATCCTCAAGGCTTTATCCATGTATGTACAGGGCATGGTCATGTAAATTTGGTGTTTCTAAGTAAGTAGAAAAATACCCATTGATATTTGGTATTTCTAAGCTACCTTGATAATAAACACCTTAATAATTGGTAGCTTAAAGCAAAAATACCTGTAGGTCACAGATGGATTCGAAAATGATAGAAAATAGAATAGAAAGTACGAGAACAAACTGACTCGGGTGGCCATATGGGGAATACAGCCTAGACAAGAAACATGCAACATTTTTATATTTCACTAATAACTAGGGAATTCATTAGAATTCTGGATGCAGGAAAAGAAATCTCCAGGGAGGGTGGAAATAAAGTATACAGACACCGAGATTGGTTCCACTAGCAAGTGCATACAAGAATACTACCCTTTTTAAAGGGGCGTGTCTGTGCTGCAGCGCGTGTATGCCATGCGTGTGCCTGCCGTTTGTGTGTGCGTGCCTGCCGTACGTGTGTGCAGGTACCTGAGGAAGCCAGAAGAGGATGTTAGAACCTTTGGAGCTAGAATGACAGAAGTTTTAAGATTCCCAAATGGGTTCGGGGAACTGAACTTTGTCCTCCTGAGGAGCAGGAAGTACTGGACTACTAAGACATCTCTCTAGCCCCAAAGATACTATTTGTTTTTGTTTGTTTGAGACAGGGTCTTACTATGTAGTGTCAGCTTGCCTGCAACTTGCCATGTAGACCAGGCTGGCCTTGAACTCAGAGAGATCCTCCTGCCTCTGCCTCCCAAGAGCTGGGATTAAAGGATTGCACCACCACTACCAGGTATCAAAGATACTCTTTTTTTTAACTACTTCTTTTTTTAATATTTATTTATTATGTATACAGTATTCTGTCTGCATGTGTCCCTGAAGACCAGAAGAGGGCACCAGATCTCATTATGGATGGTTGTGAGCCATCATGTGGTTGCTGGGAATTGAACTCAGGTCCTCTGGAAGAGCAGCCAGTGCTCTTAACCTCTGAGCCATCTCTCCAGCCCCCATAAAGAAATTCTTAATAAGACTTTCCCATACATGATAACATTAAAGCCAGACATGATGGTGCACACCTTCAATCCTAGCACTTGGGAGGCAGAGGCAGGAGGATCGCTCAGCCTCAGTTTGAGGCCAGCCTGGTCTAAATAGTGAGTTCTAGGACAGCCAGGTCTACACAGAGAAACCCTATCTCAAGAAACAGCAACAACAAAAAAGTCAAATGGAGTTATTGCTGTGGTTTGAATGTCATTTGTTTTCCCCATAGACTGGTGTGTAGAGAATTCAGTTGCCAGGGCAGCAGTGTGCTGAGCTCCTCAGGTCACTGGGGCAGGCTCTTGAAAGAGACAGTGGGACTTCCAGCCATTTCCTACTTGAAGATGCTACCACTCACCCCAACACAACCTTGCCATTGTGATGCACCAGTCACCATGACTACCTCACCAGAAACTGAACCGATGGAGGTGCCATGTCTTTTGGCCTTCAGGACCATGAGCGTAAACCTCCTCTCATACAGTGAGCTGTTTCCAGTGTGTCACTGTAGTAAAGCTGCCCAAAGTCATAAAGGTGGGTCTCAATCCAGCACGTCTGCCTTCCTTTCAAGGATAGGAACCGTGAGTGGAGAAGAGATGGCACATGCCTGTAGGCCCATGACGCAGAATTGCATGTGTGAAGCCAAGAGACACCCTGGCAGAGTCAGGGAGGAAATCTGAATGCAGATACATAGAATGAAGTCCCTGTGAAGGCAGGGAGAGAAGCTACAGGCTAAGAAGAGAAGCCTGAAGACAACACTGACACTTTGACCTGCTATGTAATAAGCTATGAAGCCCGAGGTGCTTTGTTACTGAGTCCTGACTAAACAGAGAACGAAACAGCAGTAGGACGTCTTCATATTAAAATATGCAGTTACCTTTACAGCCTTTGCTCTTTTATTTGCAGACTGACTTCTTTAGGGCCCTGGCCATCACTAATTTAATAACAGCTCTAGATGGCAATCATTACAAAAATGTGAACTGTCCACCTTAGAAAAAAGTCCTGAAAGAACATGTCTTTGGGGCCTGGGAAGATGGCTCAGAGGGTATGTGTACTTGTTCTGTAAATCTGAGGATCTGATTCAAATGCAAAGCACCCAGGACAAGGACAAGCATGGCTTTGGGAACACACCCCCAGCTTCCTACTCTGGCCTCTGGGAGTGTGTACACACTCGAATGCAACACACACACACAACATGTCTTTTGTTAGTGTGTGTGTTATGTGTATGATGTATACATGTATGGTGTATGTGGGTGCATGCATGTGGCGGTGTGAGGACAGCTCAGCAGAGTGTGGACTCAACCTGTGAGTGCTGGGGTTCAAACTCAGGGTCAGGCTTGAATGACAAACTCCTTTACCCATTGAGTCATCTTGCTCAGTGGTCTACTACTGTATGTCTTAGTTTGTTTGCTATTGGTTTGATAAAAATACTGACCAAAACCAACTTGGGGAAGAAAGGGTTTATTTCATCTTACAACCCTTAGACCTCCATCACTGAGGAAAGTCAGGGCAGGAACTGAAGCAGAGACCATGGAGGAATGCTGCTTCCTGACTTGGCCAGCTTCCTCTTTTACATGATTCAGGCCCACCTGGCCACCTGCCCACAGTGGGCAGGACCATCTACGTCAGTTAGTCAAGGCCTGTGCCTCCCAGACTTGCCTCCGGGCCAATCTGAAGGAGGCATTTTTTCTGTTGAGGCTGTCTTGCTCTCCACATAACTTATCTTATGTCAGATTGACAAAGGGCAGACTTGTGATGGCAAATCTTGGTTGTCAACTTGACTGCATCTGGAATCAACTGAAACCCAAGCTGATGTGACTCCTGTGAGGGATTTTCTTGATCGGATTTGAAACAGGAAGATCAACACTTCATCTGGACCACACCATCTGGACATGGAAAAAGGAAGCTGTGCTCACTGCCTTTTTATCCTTACTCTCGATGACAAGGCCACCTACCCTGCTGCTGTGTCGATGCTTCTCTTGTATCGTAGTCACCTTCTTTATAATTCTGACACAGAGGGCCAGGCACCCTTTAGGACTTCAGCACCAGACTGGGACATCTGAGACATCCAGCCCTGTAGACTGAACGGGATTTTCGGCCACTCTGGTGTGGGACAGCCGCTGTTGACTACCCAGAGGGCATCCTGTGAGCCAGTGGAGTAAAGCCCACTTTAATGTATGCCTTCATTGTATCAGTGCTGTTCCTCAGAGAGCCCTGACTAATGCCCCCTGTACTTTATCCATCTCTACAGCATGGAACTGCACCTCTGCTACCTGCTTGTCTTCTATGCTTCAGGGCTTACAGCGGTTTGTCATCAAACTAGAAAATTATTCTTCAAAGTATAACTGTGATAAATGAGATATGTGAGAGACTTCCAAAGATAGACAACATTACACAGTGTTAACCAACACTGTATTTGAGGTGACACTTATAGTAACAGAGGCACCTGGTGTGTCTATTTTGAGAAACCGGGGACACTAAAGGAAGTACAATACACACACTTCACCAAGAGACCCCACATGCCCCAGAAAGGTTGCTGCGGGTCCACAGCTAAGCTGCGAGCCAGCGGCATCTCTGCACTATAAGATGGGCTTTACTTGAAAGCAAAACCACGTATTACAAATCCCCGTTTTCTGGCAAACCCCAAGGATGTTTAAAAACTAAACTAAGTTAAAAAGAACACAAAGTCTCTGAAATTGACATTAGTCAACATCTTTTTAAAAACCAAGTTTGGGGCTGGTGTGCCAGCTCATCTGGTAAAGGCTCTGCCACAAGCCAGGTGCTTGGAGTTTAAGCCCAGAGCACATATGGTGAAAGAACAGGCTCACTGGGTGCCACCCAACCGCCATGCATGCACTGTAGCATGTGTGTGTGTGTGTGTGTGTGTGTGTGTGTGTGTGTGTGTGTGTGTGCACTAACACACACAAATAAAATGTAAAAACAAAATGTCATGTTATCCCTTGTTTTAAGCACACAATTACTTTTATATATTAGAGCTCATTTCATTTACTTACACAGTCAATTCAGTTAGAACAATGAGATTTTTAATGTATTAAATTTGAATTTGTAGATGTTCTGATCTAAACAGTATTTTTAAACAGAACTTTTTTAAAATCTGCTTTTCCAAAAAGTTTCAAGTGCCTCTCCAATTGATAGAAACTGAGTGGAGTTCATTAAGGATGAATATTGCATGCAAAAACTAAATCGGGCAGCACAACACAACCAACTATGGTCTCCCCAAGTATTGTATTGTTTGTGCTTTTTCCCATTGTGTGCATATGGGGTGCGTGTGTGTGTGTGTGTGTGTGTGTGTGTGTGTGTGTGTGTGCGCGTGCGTGCGCATGCGCGCGCGCGCGCGCGCATGAGGGGGGGCACGCATGTGTGGATGTGCTTGCATGTGGATCTAGAGGTTTGGTGCAGGGAGTCACCTCAGTCATTCTTCCACAATCACTGAGGCCATGTTTGTCAACCAAATCAAACCCAGAGTTGGCAGATGCAGCTGGTCTCTGCCATCCAACGCTGGAATTATAGGCAGGCTGCCATGTCCACCAAGCATTTATAAGGGTTTGGGGATCTCCACTGCTTCCTCACACTTGTGCACAAGCACCTTAAGCACAGACGCATTTCTGTAGACCTGGACTGTGCTACTTTGTTCTAACATAACTATATACATATGCATGCACTTACTGCTCAGATAACAAGCTTGCCTTTAAACACCAAGGGACGGAAAAGGACTAAGAACAGCATCAGAAACAGCCTCTCTTCTTTCATTCCCCAGAGACAACCAGTGAATCAATTAGCAAACTTTTAAACTAATGTGGACCACTTAACTAACATTAACACGGAATTCCCATTGGGGGAGAGAGTGCGAGAAACCCGTGCTCACAGACTGCTCATTAGACCCATGAACACATGTTTGCTGCATCCTGTACAGTACGGAAGTATGAACCAACCCAGTATGACAACAGCAATGGCTGAAGGAGACGTGGTGCATGGCACACCATTCCTTTCATCCATCAAGGAGTATGAAGTCATGTCAGGATGCAGTTGGAGGTCATCATATTAAGCATCTCAAAGAAATACCATGCTGTCTTTCATTTGTAGTTCCTAGACATTATCTAGATATTTAAAGTCACCTATGTACACATGACATGAAAGGTGTGAAAACTACTCGGGAACAGAAGGGAACTCCTGAGAAGGACTGGAAGCGGCCGTGGTGGCACACACCTTTAATCCCAGCACTCTGGAGGCAGTGTCAGGCAGATCTCTGAATTCCAGGACAGCCAGAGCAACAGAGAAACCCTGTCTCACAAAAACCAAAGTGGAGGGTTGGGGTAAGTGGGAGGGATGCTTTATGTGCAATATATACTTGTATTAAAGTGCTAATAATCTTCCTTTTAAAAATATCAATCAGTGGGGCTGGAGAGATGACTCCATGATTAAGATCACTGTGGGTGGCTCTTCAAAGGACCTGGGTTCATTTCCTAGCAAAAGTCCAGTTCCAGTGGATATGACATCTTATTCTGGCCCCCCTGGTATCAGACATATGTTCAGACAAAACACCGGTATACATAATAAAATAAAGCTTAAAAAGATCAGAGGCTCCTCCTAAGTAAGATCAGGTGACCCCTGAGAGGTGGAGCCTCAACTGGCTTTGGCAGTACAAGAAGGTAAATGGTTTAAAATAATGTAAATCAAACATGGGGAACGGCTCAATAGTAGAATCTTGCCCAGCGTCTACAAAGTCTTAGGCTTCTGTCTCCGGCACTGCAAAAAAGTAAAACAAAAAGGAAAGCCAAATAAAGGATCTTCTGAGGCATCACCATCCCTGACTTCAAGCTCTATTATAGAGCCATAGTTCTGAAAACAGCTTGGTAATGATACAAAAATAGACAGACAGACCAATGGAATCGAATTGAAAACCCTGATATTAACCCACACACCTACAAACACCTTATTTTTGACAAAGATGCTAAATCTTTGATCTCCAGCATGAGGCAAATTTTTATGTTTTAATCTACTTAAATGGAGCACCTCTGAGGATGCGTGTTGAGTATAGACACAGCTAAAAATAGATGATAGGATGTGTGTTCCCCTTTTACAGTAAGAAATTTTTAATTAGCCCTGGTTGCATTTCATAAGTAAAATGCCAGGATTTACAACACAGGTTTTCAGTCATATAACCAAGATTCCATTTCACATGGTGGCTTTAAGATTTATTTTTATTAGCACTTGCTCTAAACCAGGTAAGGTTTATTTTTGATTATGTACGTGTATGTGTTTGTGAGGTATGAGAACATGAGAGCAGAAGAGGGCATCTGACTCCCTGGAGGTGAAATACAGGCAGGTATGAGTCATCCATCCAGTGTGGATGCTGGGGACCAAACTCAGGTTCTTAAGCATTATGCTATTTTTCCAATCCTAAAGTAATTTTGTTTGTTTGAAGACCGGGTTTCTCTGTGTATCCCTGGCTGTCCTGGAACTTGCGCTGAGGACCAGGCTGGTTTCGAACTCACAGAGATGTCTGCCTCTGCCTCCCAAGTGCCACCAGGACAGCTTAAAAGAAATAATACTTGGGGCTGGAGAGATGGCTCAGTGGTTAAGAGCACTGGCTGCTCTTCCAGAAGACGGGAGTTCAATTCCCAGCACCCACATGGCAGCTCATAGCTGTCTGTAAATGCAGTTCCAGCCGACCCAGCATCCACACATGTCGGGAGCCAAGACATATGCAGTCAAAATACCAATACACATTAAATAAAAATAAATAAATAATTTTTTTAAAAAGTAATACTTTTAAAATGAAGGTTTCTTAAAAAAAAAAATCCCACCATCCCTAAATACAGTATTTACAGATATGCAGACTTTGCCATGATCTTTCATTCTTAATTGTCTAAAACTAAGTCTAGATGAAGCACAGGACAGGTTGCTCATATGGGCTCCATCTATGAGCTCTTATGTGCACCTAGGTATCTGCTCCATCTTGAGAGAGAGGGCTAGTCTCCACAGCAGGCTTCCAGAGGGCCAGTCTCCACAGCTGGCTTCCAGAGAGCTTGGTTCAGAGCTCCATGAAAAGGTTTAGTTTGAAGTTTTAAAGGAAAGCAATGCCTGCACACTTGCAGCTCTCAAAAGGAAGTGGGAGGGACAGCCAGAGTGTGAGCAAAGGAAGAGAAGCCAGTGTGGCATCAGAAACGAATAGACATACATATTAGGCAAGCATTCTGCCACCGAGCTACACCTCCAGCCCTTTACAGGCCAGGAAACAATTTGTAAAATAATTTCAATGTTACTATCATATTGTTATTTAATTAATGTTTAATATTTTAATCTGTAAGATGATTTCCTACTAGGTAGTATGTTATCTGATCCTTACTGGCTGCCGGGGGCTTACCAAAGAGCATTTAAAGGCAATTCTCAGCACAATACATCTTCAGTAAAAAGAATCTGAAAGCCAAGAGAGGTAGAATTTTCTGTTGCTCTATTTCCCTAATCCTTTTGAAATAAATACCAAGTTATGAGGTTATCCTTCACAAGCCTTCAAGGATACATTGCCTGTCACTAAACAAATTATAACAGAAACCAATCAGATGTCAGGATACGACGCAGATTGCTCCTGCCTGCAGACAGAAAGGTGTCTAGATGAGGTCTGGCTTTGTCTTTATCTAGCTCCTTTGTGTGTGTTGAGGGGGAGATAGTGTCTCAATATCCCAGGGTGGCCTTGAACTTGCTGTTTCTAAGACTGACACCTGACCCTCTGCCTCCACCTCACTAGTGCTGGATGACAGGTGTGCACTACCTCACCAGGTTTTATTTGATTTTGTCTTACCTATTATATATCTACCTCACACAGTGTGAAAGTAAAATTCTGTGTGAAGGCGCTTCACGAACACTGCGAGTTGTCAGGATCTCAGTGACTTGCAGACCGTCTGTAGTCATCGGAACTGGAAAGCACCTTCTCATGGGCCAGCCTTTCTGTTCCTGTTGGGATCACACCTGCTGCTGCTGCTTGCAGTTCATTTTACACTTGTTTTCATAAAGAATTCTAGAATGCTCTCCCGTGCCCAGATGTGTGCTGTGGTTAAGGCTACCATTCAGCATGTCTGCTTAAGGACACATCTTTCTAGAACTCATGTGGAAACAGACAGCAGCTCCCTGCTGTCAGTCATCTTCACACAGCTTGGTGCCTCTACACTAAGTCATGCGGCCCAGAGCCAGAGCCAGTGGAGCCAGACGGAAGCAATGGCCAGAAAGTGACACAATGTGAGGATGCTCTAGTGTCTGCTGTCAACTAGTTCTTGTGAGACTGACACACGTTGTCCTCTTCTGCTTCTCAAGAAAAAGAAAAAAGAAAAAGGTTTCCTGGTCATCATTTTTTTTTTATTCAGATTTTCATTTGCTGACCCTGTCAGTCTTTTCAAAGTCAAAATGCAATTTTTATTCTCTGGCCCCACATGGAGAGGCATTTACAGAAAATTTCAGTGAATTACTCGACCCTTAGTTTAAATTTTATTTCAACCACAGTGAACAGAAGTTTTGTCCTCAGCATTTCCCACAGAATTCTTTACAACGGTTTCTCATCTTGTCAGCATCAGGAGTCAGACTGAGGTTCCCACCTTGCCCCCTGCTTCTGTGTGCTCGCTATTCCCTCTGTCTATGTGCCTTTCTCTTCTCTCTCTCCTCTTTCCTTCTTGTTTACTTTCTGAACTTAGCAGTGGGGACTCCACTTGGCTGTGCTCACAGCAGGTAATAAGTACCCTGGTGGTTACTGGATTGCTTTCTCGGGATGGTTACAGAGGAGGAGTGTAATTAAGCTTTTCTCAAGCTGCCAACTGCATTGGAGGTTGGTGGTTTTTTTTTTTTTTTCTTGTATATTTAAGGCTTATTTAAAAATAGTTCCCTCAAAAACTGAAGTATTTAACCAGTAGCATTCCTAAGGGAATATTCCTTTATCAACTAGAGGTCACTTAAGATTGCTGGAATATGTGTCAAGTAGAAGAAAGCCCTGTTTCTATCCAGAAAGACTATTCTAGATGTTAGGCAGTTTCTTTCCCATTTGTTTGATTGGCCAATATTTCTGACTTTTTTTTTTTTTTACTGTTTATGATCTTTAATAGGGTTCTTTTAATGTATCATCAATTCTTTTTAAAGATTTTATTATTTTTAATTATGTGTACATGTGTGCGCGCATGCGCGCATGTGAGTGCGCATGTGAGTGCGCACATGAGTGCAGGTACCCTAGGAGGCCAGAAGAGGGCGCTGTGAGCCACCCTATGTATTGGGAATGAACTCATGTTTTCTGGAAGAAGAGTATACTTTTAACCACTGAACTGTCTGTCTCTCCAGACCTATGTTTTACACTGTAAAGTAGAAAAACTACAATGCATTTTAACAGGTAAAGATTTAAAAATCTTGAGCATACATGAAAATTTAAAGTTCAAAATTCTTTACATTTGTAACAAATTCATCTAGCCATAATAATAGTATTTGATATACTTCATGAGCCATGAGTGATAAATATGTGAATTCAAGGTTTACAAATGGACCGTGGAGCATTCACGATTCAATGAAGACCACTGACACTGCTGATAAACTTGTGAATTATACAAAAGCAGACACAGTCTATTTTTGAAAAACCAGTTTCAGGCTTGAGAGTTGGCTCAGTGGTTAAGAGCACTGGCTGCTCTTCCAGAGGACCCAGGTTCAATTCCCAGCAACCACATGGCAGCTCACAATTATCTGTTACTTCAGTTCCAGCAGATCTGACTCCTTCACACAAATGCACATAAAATAAATTTTTTTAAAAAGCCAGGTGCTCTGCCCCCCTGCTTTTCCTCTAATTTCCCTTTCCCATGTTATACCACAAAATAACTATAATCTTTAGTGGTAAGTAGTAAATAATCATGCAAAATATAGTATTCATTTTGTCATATATATGTATATTCTCTTTTGGTTGTTTTTTGTTTTGTTTTAAGACATGATTTCTCGGCAGGGCATTGGTGGCGCACGCCTTTAATCCCAGCACTGGGGAGGCAGAGGCAGGTGGATCTCTGTGAGTTTGAGGCCAGCCTGGTCTCCAAAGTGAGTGCCAAGATAGACTCCAAAGCTACACAGAGAAACCCTGTCTCGAAAAACAAAAAAACAAAAACAAACAAACAAACAAAAAAGACATGATTTCTCTGTATAGCCCTGGCTTTCCTGGAACTTTCTCTGTAGACCAGGCTGGCCTGGAACTTAGATGCTTGCCTCTGCCTCCCCAGTGCTGGGGTTAATGGCATGCGCCACCGTGCCCAACTTGCCATGTGTACTCTTTAGTGATCAGTCTGTGGGAATTCTCGAGTGGGTAAAGGTTTTGGTTTGGTTCAGAATAGGACACCCCAAAGTACAGTGCCTTGGAGTGAGTGCTCTGAACTGAGGGAGACTGCAGACCTTGGCAGCTCAGTCCCTGCACCTGCCTTTCCCTTGCTCTCCTTCCCTCTGCCCCTCCTACCACCTCTGCAACTGAGTCAGAACTGCTCCTCACCAAAGTGTGTCACAGAAACTGTGATTTCTCTCCTCAGATCAAATCATAACCCAGTAGGGTCCATTTTCCCTTCTTTCCTGAAGACCATCCCAGAGTCCTACACCACACTAGAGGAGGCAGCTGCAGAGCGCCACGGAGCCAGAGCTGACAGGCCTCACCGGCCCTTAGCTAAGGCCATTTTATGAGATCATTTCCACACGGCTGTCTGTTATTCATCAAACCAAAGCACAAAAAAACTTCTCCTGAGTCTTTATTTCAGAATCCTCCTGTGTCTCGTGAAGCTTTGATTAAATAAATTCATTATGCTTTTCTCTCATTAATTTTTGTCTATTGTTGCTGTGTCAGCCACAAGCCTTGGTGATGGATGAAGAGGGCTGTCACCTTCCTGCCCCATGCTTGTCTAGAACTCGGCCTTGTTCACAGGTTTAACTCATCATGTCACCTCAACACGACTTAGCATTGTTGTGTTAACCTTGATCTCTTGGTTAAGGAATTTTGCTGTTCCCAGGCTTCCAAACTCCAGGCTGAGGTGAAGTCAGCCCTATCTTTCTCCTGGAGAAGGGCACCTCACCTCTGAGTTTTTCTTCTAAGCCCACAGATGTGGCCTAGTCTTTTGGCAGACATTACCAGATAAACCCAAATAGAAAAGCATCCCATGGAACATCCAGCCAGGACTCTGTAAGGTGCTAAAGCTCACAGAAGGAAGGAAGAACCCAGTACCTGTCAGGACTAAGCATAGTAGGGTGCCCCAGATTAGACCTGCCCTTGTCCCCCTTCTCCCTGGCTCCCTTCCTCCCCACAAGTAGTCCTTAGCTACTAGAGTGTTTTTTCAGAAAGTCCTTGCCTATGTCTATTTTTAAGTGGTTTGTCACCAGCAATGTCAAAGTACCAGCGGGATAGTTTATGAAACACAAAGTCAGTCTGGAATTCAGTTCATAATAATTAAGCAATGCAAGTTTCTGAGCTTTGTCACAGGTACCATCGACAATGTAAGATGTTAACACTAAGGTGAGAAGTATTTGGGAGTTGAGTAGGGTTTAGCTTAATGAGAGAATCCTTTTTTTAGGTCCTGGGTTTGATCCCTATGCAAACAAACAAAAAGCCGGGACCTTGTACTAGAGGGGAGACAGGGACCTGGGGGAGGCAGTAAGGTAGCAGGCTGCACTGTAACGGAGCACAGAGGCACATATGTTGGAAAATACCACAATGAAATCTACCTGTATGCTAACTTGGAAAATTGGTAATTTTTCAAAAGCAAAATCTTGGCCCCCTTAAAATAAGACACTTGAGAAATCGGATGTTTTAGGAACTGTTTGCAGGATAATGGGAGAAAGACTGAAGGGGTTCCATTTGAATTCACAGCCTCGTCCAGTCTGCTCCTTCCTAATCCAAGAAGCCTGTGCAGCGATCCCTGCTACCCTCAGCCATGCCCACCCTAAACACATGCTCACCTCCTTCCCTCTGCCCAGGGAGAAGTCCTTCAGCTCACACCCACGCTTCCTTCAAGTCTCTATCTACTAAATGCAACAGCAGAACTTTCTCATTCACTGACTTTAAAAAAAAACTCTCAAACCTGGGGGTGTTGTTTGTCCATTACTTGTCAATGCTTATCTTTTCCCCATCACCCTCAGAACTGAGTCCCCCACAGAGGAACGGTTTTTCTTCTTGTATGAACTTTGAGCCATTTTTCATCCTAAAGTTTTTTGGCAAGTGTACAAAATGTCTTCCTACCATTTTCATACATGTATAGAACTGTATTTTGCTTATATTTACCTGTCCTTGTCTCCACTTCTCCCTGGTTCCCTTCTTCCACACAGGTAGTTCCTGAGCTACTGGAATGCTTTTTAGACAGTCCTTGCATACACCCATGTCTCAGAAAGGTTTTTCTGTATTTTCCTCTAGCAGTTTCAGGTTTTGTGTGTTACAGTAAGGGGACACTTTAGGGGCAGATGGGATCATATAGGATCTTTGACATCACCCTTTCCTATTTGTATCCCTTTTATTTCTCTCTCTCTCTCTCTCTCTCTCTCTCTCTCTCTCTCTCTCTCTCTCTCTCTCTCTCTCTCGTGTGGCTTCAGCTACGCCTTTGAGTGCCTCAGTGAGGAGGCCCAGAGAGAATGAACACTTGTCTGGGTCCTGATTTGGGGGGAAAGGCTTTCTGTTTCCCTATGCACCATGTTGGCCACATTGTGTTCATGGCTTATCCTGGAACACTATGTTGCTTGTATTCTTAGTTTCTTCAGGACTTTTTATCATGGGTGGGTACTGAACTTGACACAGGGTTGCCATGGAAACATCCATGGAGATGATCTGTGATTTCTGTCTCCAAGTCTCCTTGTGTACTATATTAGCAGCTTATTTTTTCCTTTCAAACCACCCTTGCATTCCTGGAATGAGCTTATCTAGTTAGCTTATCTAATCAAAGAATACATTCTTTCTTTGACACCACAAGGAAACCTGAATAGCTTGCAATGCCTGTGAGCTTCTCTAAATTAATGCCAGACATAAATTGCAAGTTCAGGAAACTCAGAGAGCACCAAGCAGGAGAATGCCCCCCCCCCGACCCCCTCCAAAACAAAACTGCTACATCTAAAAGCATAATTTTGAAACTACATAACAACAAATATAAAGAAAAAAATCATAAAATCAGCCAGAATGGCAGGGGGACCCTACCTATAGAAAAGCAGCCATAAGAGCTCCAGCTCTGGGCTGGAGAAGTAGCAGTTAGGAGAGTGTCTGCCTGCCATGCATGAGGCTTGGAGTTGGATTCCCAACGCCACATACAATGCCTATTCTAACAAATAATATTGATAATATTTATGTTCTTATTGATATACCTACATCTGTATCAACATGCTTAAATGTCCATGTATAGCAAGTATAACGAACAGCAATAGTAACATGGCGTGAGGGAGGCCAGAGGCCTTCCCCACTCTCAGTGGGTATAAGGCTTGCTTGGTTTTGCTTTATCGAATTGGCAGACACTGTGCTTTTTAAAACCAGAAGGTTGGTGACAACCCTACATGAGCAGGTAACCATGCCATATGGCCAGAGCACATAGTCACTTCCTGTCTTTCTGTCACATTTTGATAATTCTTATGACATTTCAAGCTTTATTATTTTCATTTTTTATGCTGATCTGCCGTCAGTCTCTTTGGTGCTGTTACTATTGCAATGGTTTTGACATTCCATGAGCCGGACCTGTGTAAGTCTGAACTTAACTGGAAAATGCTGTGCGTTCTCACTGCTCCAGACTAGCTGTCCCTGCTTTTCTCCTCTCCTTGGGCCTCACTATTCTCGGAAACATAATAATATTAAAATCAGGCTAGCTAATAACCCAACAGTGGCCTCTAAGTAATCAAATGAGAGGGTGAACCATACATCTTCCACTTTAAATCAAAAGCTAGAAACGAATAAACTTAGTAAGGTAGACATGTTGCATGCTGAGATGAGCCAGAGCTGGTTCTCTGCGCCAAACAGTCAACCAAGCTGCAGATGCAGAGGAGGGGGGCACAGTGCAGCTCCAGTGAGCACACGGGCACTGAGAATGCAGAGCCTTGTTGCTGGTACATGGGAGGTGTCAGTGTAAAAACCAACCAGTCACAGCATTCCTTTAGCCAAACCCTGCTCCAGAGCAAGGCTCCAACTCTCTTCAATTCTGTAAAGGCTAAAAGAGACAAGTTGGTAGAATCCACAGCTAAGAAGCTGGTTCCTGGGATGTGAGGAGCATCTGCATCTTGGACAAATACAAACTCAGACTGGGTTTACAGCTAGGTGGTAATGCAAGCCTGGATCTGACGTGTGCATCCGCGCTTGGCGGCGGGGGGGGGGGGGAGGAGACTGGTGTAGAAGCTGAAGCAGGTTATCCAATAGCTTAGCTAATTTAGATAGCTACATAGGATTAGTTGCCTTAAGAGGCCATGGAGGATGGACCCTCCCTCCCTGTTGGTTTTGGATCTCCTGTTTCCCTGGTAACACTAGAAAGGCACACATCAACTTTGATCGAAAGAATGAGCTGCCTCTGTCCTGTTCTATAGATTAGAACACGACAAACTACTGTCTCCTCTCTTCAGAGTTAACGCAGCTGGGCCTGGCAGGGAGTCTACCCACCATGGGAACTCTGATTCACCAGAAGGCTTGCTAAGGACAGGACAGGACAGGAATAATTATCTTATCCCCATAATGTCGTAATGGATTTACCCCTCCCAAAAGCCCCTTCCTCAGCGGGTCTGTTTGTGGAGCCCCCGCTCCCACCTCCACCCCCACCCCAAGTTACTCAGAGAAATGAAGCTTCTCCTTTTCCTTGCTTCTCCCGGACAAAGGGCTAAGCAGGGTTCCTTGTCACCCTGGACTTTCCCACTCATCTGTGATGCACCCCTCTCCTCCCCCTTGTGGCTTCTTGCCAACCTCAACTACTGCTTTCTTGTCCCCTAACTCAAAAAGGGTGACTTCTCCCCCGCCCAGCAGCTGCTGAAACTGTACCATTTGTCACCCTGTTTCAAACCCTAATAAAGCTGTCCTCACGTTTCCTTCCAGTCTGTTTTCAGATTGTTTATTAAACAGGCTAGGAACCCTGAGAAGGAACCCACATTATTTATTGAAGAGGTTGGGACCCTGAGAGGGAACCCAAATTTTCCTGGTAACTCTGAGGTGGCAATAGAAACAACATTTGGTGTGTAAAACACCCGTTTGTTGGGAGTGATGCCATGAAGGACTGAGGGCCAGAGAGAAGCCACTGCCTGGCTTTCCTGGTAGAATGTGCAATAGAGGCAGGAGCCTTCGTTGAAGCCAGTACTCATTCACAATTCCTCAGATCCTTAAGAATTACCCCCAACTTACTGTCAGTGGTCTGTAAATGAGACAATGGTACTCACGCGACAGTGTACCTATGCATCCCATGGTTTACTACCAAAACAGAATTCTAAAGAGAAGCCTAATGAATATGCCAAAGGGGGAAAGAAAATGGACATGCTTGGTTACAATTACAAAAGGCAGAGACTGAGAAGACAAAAAATGAGGGAAAAAAAAAAAACAGAGGTCAGGGAACAGAAAACTAACAACTGATAGATATTGAGACAATTGTGTCAGTTTTCACTTCCAATTTATGATCAAAATTAACAATTAATAACAGATTGTTACCATGCATCAATAAACAAGAACTTAACACGTGGACAGACTTCCATATTCATGGATTTGAAGGGTTAATATTGTTCATCCCAACTTTCTTTTTTGTTTTTGTTTGTTTGTTTGAGGCAGACTCTTGCCCTATATAAAGCTGCAGTCCAGCCTGTTGTGGAACTCCATCAAGCCCAGGCTGACCTTGAACTTGTGGCAATCCTCTTAGAGCCTCAGCCTCCCAAGGACTGGGATTATAGGTGTGAGCCACCACATCCAGATACTCTTTCCAGTTTGATCTAGAAGGTTCAATGCAATCCCAATCCAAACCCAAACAAATTTAAACTTCAACAATAGGAAAATGAACAAACTGATTTAAATATGGTCTAGGCATAGAATGGTAGCTTCATGCACCTGCATTCCCAGACACTGGGGCACCTAAGGCAAGAGGATCAATTTGAAGGCTGGGAGAAACTTAGAGCCAGCCTCGGCAACATGCTACGACCTCATCTCAAAAGAAAAGGGAAGAGTAGGGAAGGAAAATGAAGAAGGATAAAGAAAGAACAAGAGAAATAATTCAGGAGCCTATATGAACTGTTACCATAGGATCCAGCAATGCGCAGAAAATCCATGTACACACAAAACCCTGTACATAAATGCTGATGGAAGTTTGTCACAATTGCTGAGGTGGTTTAAATATGAAAAGAATTTCCCAAAGGCTGTATTAGATGCCTAGTAACCAGCTGGTAGCACTACAGAGGGCATGGATCAAAAGGGCATGAGGCTCACCAATGGGATACTCTCCTGTTGAGCTCCCACTTAGTGGAGATTGGGAGGCAGAGCCTGATTTGAGGCAACGGCCCCCAGGGCTGCAGCTTTAAAGGTGTTTCTTTTCTCTGACTCTCCTCTCTCTCTCTCTCCTCTCTCTCTCTCCTCTCTCTCTCTCCTCCCTCTCTCTCCTCTCTCCTCCCTCCTCTCTCTCTCTCTCTCTCTCTCTCTCTCCTCTCTCTCTCTCTCCCTCTCCTCTCTCTCTCCTCTCTCTCTTCCTCTCTCTTCTCTCTCCTCTCTCTCTCTCTCCTCCCCTCTCTTCTCTCTCCTCCCCTCTCTTCTCTCTCCTCTCTCTCTCTCTCTCTCTCTCTCTCTCTCTCTGCCTTCTAACCATGAAGGAAGCAACTTGGTGCTCTGTACTGGTAATCCACTATGCAACTGTGTTGCCATGCACAAGCCTAGAGTCAAATGACCAGGTCTGGAGCTGCTAAAACTTTGAGTTGAAATAAATACTTCCCCCTACAGTTGTTTCCTTGGACACTGCCACACCAGTGAAAGGTGACTGACACAACTGCCAACACTTGGGCCCAACCAGGAGAACCTTAACAATGCTATCTATAGTCTGGTCTTGACTGTCCCCCAAAGGCCCATGTGTGTGATAGTCCCTACACTTTTCTCTAAGCTTAAAAAAAAAGTCTCAAATAAGCAAACAAAAGCACAAAGTACACTGGAATTTTCACAATGGGGCAAAGTGGGAAATCAAAGCCTGTTTTCAATGTGTATGCTGTGGGGACGACTTCAAGTAACAGCTGTGGGGTGCTGTCACCATAACATGACTGCAAGAAACTATAGGGTTTTTTTTTTGTTTTTTGTTTTTTAATTCATTGTTTTCTTCGAGTTTGTTAAATTTGGTCACATGTTATTCAAATTATAATTGTGTCAGATCCATATTCTAGTCTTTAATTTCGGATTTTAACTTGGACTGTCAGCTAGCTTTAGAGCCGACAGCCATTAACATCCACCTAGTTCTCAAGCCTACTGCACGGCATCTGGCATCGTCCTCTGCTTTACCTATAGCTGAGCTCCACAAGCCTGGAGTGCTGACGTCAGCAGCCAACTGCTTCCTCTATCACACTGATGTTCTCCGCCACACTGTTTATACAGCAAGCAAGGTTGCTAAAAAGCAACCCAATTTGTTCTCAGGAGCAGAGTGTCTTATTGCAATGACAACCCAAGGCACAGCTCGGGGATGTCACGGTGGTTAGAGTCACCATCAGCCTGGTGACCTCCACCCTCTGGCTGCAGGCTCTCAGGACAGGGGGCCTGGTGTGTCCTGAGCTTTTCCAACTGAATCCACACCCATAAGCATACACCATATGACAACTCCTTCCCTGTGAGGGGCAAAGGGAGGTACTTAACCCACTGACCACCCTCAAGTAGTTGGTAGCTCATTAAAAATATTAATACACCATGCTAATTTGCAGTGTCACGTGTAACATTTCAGGCTTGGCATTTACTGGCATCTCTGCATGTCAAGCTAAGAGATGTGCCAGAGGGTGAGTACCTTGCCCAGTTGCACAGTAAGTAGGAGGATGGGCTGCGGAGCAATCAGTATCGAGGAGTTGTTTTTTATCCTGCAGGCTGCCATTTCTACACTCAGGTCTGATTTATAGGTGTCTCCTTCATAGATTTCATTCGCCCCCAAAGTCCCAGAGCCTCGTTGCACATCTCTTCCTCTCCTGAATTAGCTGCTTTTTTAGAAGATATTTATCAGCTCCTACATTATGGCCAAAAGCCTGACTTTGAATCTTGAATAAGATCTGCATTCTGGTGTTCTCTGTATGACCTTGAACAAGTTACCCACACCCTGAAACCTTTGCTAGTTTGTAAAGCTGCTGTCGGCATTTTAGGATACAGAGAATCACATGGCATGATTCATGGAATTGAGCACACAGGGTTAAGGCCTGGGTCTAGCCTCTAGTAAATGATAAAAATAATCCTGTTTCCCTTAGGGGATTACTGTTGCATGGGATTTTCCTACCAATTCATTTCTTACCCCTGTGCTTAGCATCATGAGGTCATAAGATGCTACTAAGGGTCTCCTTTGTGCTCTGTCACTGTCAGCCCTGTCCAGGGCCTGCTCACACTGTCACTTTCTATCAGAATATGCAGTCTTCTTATTCCGTTAGGGTTCCTCTCCAGCTCTCTCCCTGCCCCCAGACAGGGTTTCTCTGTGTAGCCCGGGCTGTCCTCGAACTCAGAGACATCTGCCTCCTGAGTGCTGGGATTAAAGGTGTGTGTCAGCACTGCCCAGCTCTGGCTTCCCCTTGTGGTATATAAACTCAATGGAGGCAGAGACCTTAAGTTTCCACTCACTGCTTCTCCCTAGTGCCTGGTAAATAAAGTCAGTATGGAACAATTCACTGATTTAAGACCTAGCTGGGTGAATGAATACGTGCAGGAATCCGCGAATGTGTAAAACATGGTCTCTTCTGTGACCGTCTGAGCTTTAAAGAGATCCCACACGAGTAAAACAGGTCATCTCCACACAACACTGTCGCATGCTGCAGAAATACAAGGGATGACAGGAAAGGTGACATCTGTTGGCTCTTCACAGAATGTTTTGCTTTGATTCTCAGTGCAGCTTGCTCTTTTCTTAAGTGCAAAGGGGAAAGGCCAACCAGTAGCTACCCAGCCTTTAAAATGCCCCAGACATGACTGCAGCCTTGTCCATCTGATAACTCTTTAACCTTCAAAACAGTTCTATGGACACAGCCCTTCAGACCCTGACGCACAGGGGGACCAAGCCACCTGCCAAAGGTCACATGACTCAAACCCAGGGATTCTGCACTGAGCCGTCCTAATGGGTCCTTTCTCAAAGTTTAATCCAAACATTTTTCTTTAATGAAAGAACACAGTGGTTTGGGGAGGGGGTGATTTTCTAGGGGGACTGTAGATCAAGAACTTGGCTACTAGCATTTCAGGATGCAAGTGCATGACCAGTTGCTACATTTACTCTTTGTGGTCGTCAGCTTCCAAGACTGCTTCTGTGATCTCTATCTCTTAGCTTCACACTCTCCTACATGCCCTTCCCTGCACGGTACCTGGCTCCAGATGTACAACACATAAATGGTGAAAGTGACCATCTGTCACATGGAGATGAGGTGATAAAAGACTTTGACTTTTGTCCTGGTGGCTGTCTCTTCTCTCTTGGATCACTTGTTGTGAGGGAAGCAAGCTGCCAGGTTGCAGGCTGCAAGCAGCCTAATGGAGGGGTCTGCGTGAGAATTGGAGCTGCCAGTTACCAACAACTGTGAGTGATCTTGGAGGCAGAGTCTCCAAGCCAAAAAAGCTCTGAAATAACCACAGTTGGTCCTGGCACACAGCCTGGCTGCAGCCCTGGGAGGAAATCTAAGCCAGAGCCACACACCTTAGCCACTCTTAGATTCCTGACTCTCAGAGATGATGTGAGATCATGGGGGTTGGTGTTGATGGTTGTTTGATTGTTTATATGTTTAAGACAGGCTCACAGTTTGTAGCTCTGGCAACTTCCTATATAGTTCCAGCCTTGAACTCACAACAATCTGTGGATCCTCTGCCTCCCCAGTGGTGAGATCAGAGGTGGCACCACCTGGCCTGGCTATCCTTAGACACTGTCTGCTCTTACATTGGTGAGAACAGAAAACCGAGAGGAAGAGAGACACATTCTTCATGTGCCCATGACTAGCGTGAAATTCCATCTTATGAGGTTGAATAATTCTGTCAGGTTTAGCTTATAAGTTAGTATAAATAAGTTAAATAAATAAGTTAAATAAGTTAAGTAAGTTAAGTAATTAAGTAAAATTGTGTTTCTTTTATAACTTCAGGTTTCCAACTAAACATGGCTAAACAGGTCTGTGGATGTACGCAAAATCACATTAATAAGTGTTTCCATTGCTCAACATTTGTGTTTCTTTTGTGTTTTAAAACCTGACATCTGAATGATTAAAATGCCGGTGTCTAGAAAGTCTGAGAGTTCTTCTTTGGATACAGAATAATGTTGTTTGGAGCAGCAGAGCTGGCCACTGCTTCCAACAAGGGTGCTGTGACTGTAAGTGCAATATTGTCAGAAAAGCTTAAATCTGTGTTCCTGAAAGATTATACACATTTGCATCCAAATACATGAACCAATAGAGAGGAGGAGAGAAATGACAGTCTCATTAAATGTTCCTTAGAAAAGTGTATCCACAAAGACTGATGGCTCCTTCGGGAATGGTTTTACATCCCACATACATGACAAAATGGATAACACCCGGCTGGTGTGTCTGTCTTTACAACAAAACAGAGTTCCCTGTCTCCTTAATTCACATCAGGGTTTCAGCATCGTTGGATTAGCTGAAAATTCTCACAAAAGAAAAATAAAACACACACTTGAGCACGCACCTTCCTTCATTGTATGTCTCCCACAGACAGCTACAGCAAATGTCATGTTGACAAGGGCTTTCTTGGCAGTGAGAAAAAACAAATTCACTCACTTATAACAAAATCTGAAATTTTCACCCAAATTAACTGTAACTGGATTTGTTTATTTTGTTTTTCTCCTTCTTTGTCTCATCCTCATCATTTTGGATTTTTTTTTTTTTTTTTTTTTTTTTTTTTTTTTTTTTGAGACAGGGTTTCTCTGTGTAGCCCTGGCAGTCCTGGAACTTGATCTGTAGACCAGGCTGGTCTTGAACTCAGAGATCACCTGCCTCTGTCTCCTGAGTAAGAAACCTTTGTTTACATTTTTTTGGGATGTGGAGGAGGAAGACTTAGAATAAACTCAGTGCCTTACACACCTTGGCCAGAGCTCTACACACTGAGCCACATTACAATGTAAATTTTCAGGAAATTTAGCTGCTAAGAAGTGAGTTTTAGATTAATTGAAATATTTTCACAGAAATGACAATGTAATTATGTAACAAAATGTAAAGTCAGGTTAAGTGTACACATTGCAGTCCCAGCTTCTTGGGAGGCTGATACAGGAGGGCTGTAAATCCAACAGCAACAGCTGCTACTCAACTAGCTCCAGGCCGTCTAAGCTACATACAAATAAAATAACAGCACATAAACAATAATACCCTTAAAAAGCAGTGTACTTTGTTCAAAAAGGAATGAACTGAAAGCTTCCTGACTAAAGCCAAGGCTTATGCCAATCATATCAAGTCTTTGTGCAGTTGCTGGGGCTGGGACTGAACTCTGGACCTTGGCATACTAAAGACATGGTCCATTTCTGAGATATATCCATAGCCCCATGGCTATTTTTATTATGATTTTTTTCTGGTTAGTATTCTCTCTCTCTCTCTCTCTCTCTCTCTCTCTCTCTCTCTCTCTCTCTCTCTCTCTCTCTCTCTCTCTGTTTTGCTTGTTTGTTTTTGGTTTTGTTGGGTTTCTTTGTTTGTTTTTGAGACAAGGTTTCTCTGTGTAACAGTCCTGGCTGTTCTGGAGCTCCTCTGTGGACCAGGCTGGCCTCAGACTCAGATCTGCCTGCCTCTGCCTCCTCCCCAGTGCTAGGATAGAAGGTGTGCACCACTACCGCCTGGCTTGAATTTTATCCCATCTTTATTAGTATGTGCCCTTCTTTGGCTCTTTTAATCTTGGGTTGAAGTTCTGCAGTGCCAGGTATTATGAGCAATATGCCTGTTTGCCTTTGCTTGATTGCTTCATTACCTTCACCTCCATCTGCTGACTCTGTGGGGCATCTTTACCCATGAGATTTTTTTCTTGGGAACAAACTACTTTTTCTTTTTCCTGTACTTTTGTTATTTTAATGTTTGGTTGGTTGGGTTGTTCGCTCCCATCCTTATTGATATTATAGGGTTTTTCTGGTTTAGTGTCAGTCATGGTGAAGTCTTGGCTCACTCTCTGTGGTCCACCCATTCCTCTCTTACAGCGTCTTCTTCCCTGTGCACTCATGATAGAGACTGTCCTGCTCCTACCTCTGCACCCTGTGTAGTGCTGGCCTGGTGGTCATGGTGGTCATGAATGCCTTAGTCTTGACATGTCTTTATTTCTTCCTCCTGATAATTATTAACTTCCCTGGATATAACAGTCTTAGTTGGCAGTTACTTATTTTCATGGCTTTAAATACATTATTCCAGGGGCTAGAGAACTAGCTCTGTGGTTAAGAGCATGTACTGATGTTGCAGAGGACCTGAGTTCTATTTGCTACAGTCATGTTAGGCAACTTACAACTGCCTATAATTCCAACCCCAGAAGATCTAACGTCTCTGGCTTCCGTGGGCACTACATTTGTGTACATACATGCACACACTTTTTAAAAAAGAAATACATTATTCTTTCTTTTTCTGGCATTTAGGGTTGCTAATGAGATAACTGGTGTTATTCTGATGTATTTACTTTTGTAAATGAATTGTCTTTTTTCCATTACAAAAAACAAAAACAAAAATTATAAATATATAGACATCAAATGTTGAGATTGCCAATTTAGTAAAACACACACTAGTGAGCATAGAATATCAAACAGGTTCTGAAACAACAGTAGAAGACTCCAGCATTCTACGTTCGTTTTTAATTAAGTCACCCAAACCAAACACACAGACACACAGACACACAGACACACAGACACACAGACACACACACACACACACACCTCTGCAGTTATGTGTGCTACTCTAGGTCAAATGAACCCAGGTGTTACCTACCATCCTGCAGACAGGGATACCCATGTCTTTAGCAGTCCATGGAGCCTTTTCTAAAATGGATCACATTCCAGGTCTTAAAGGAAACCTTTTGTTTTCATTTTTGTTTATTGTAAGCATGAGTTTTCTGACCCAGTAGGTCCCATGCCCTTAAGCCCCAAATGAACACACAGACACTATATTAATTATGAAAGTATTGGCCAGTGACTAGGGCTTCTTATTGGCTAGCTCTGTCTTAATTATTAACCCATAACTACTAATCCATGTATTTCCATCTGGTCTTGGCTTATTGGAGAATGCTGGACCTGAAACTCGTTTGCCTGCTACATGATGACTGCTCAGTGTCTCCACAGAGAAGAGAGTGATTTCCTGTTTGTCCCTGCTTGTATCCTGTTTCTGCCCATCTACATTACTTCCTACCTGTCTATACAGACCTCCAGACCTCTATGGTTAGCTAGTGGCAAGTTTCTGCCCAGCTATGTCACTTCCTATCTGGCCAATCAGCCCAATCAGTGTTTAATTCATTAACCAATAAAAGAAACAAAAGTACAGAAAGAATTCCCCCATCAGTTTATGATTGCTTATATTAAAAACTCAGTGAAATATCAAAGAAGTAACTAAATGTATGCCCCAAGATCTTGGAAAGACAAAAACATCCAGGCATAAACCACATAATGATTTCAAGCCATCCTGGGTCCATGTGACTCTTTGTCAAAATAGAAAAGAAAATCAAAGCCCAACAAACCCCAAAGCATTAGACAGCAAGATATAATAAAGACCCAGTAGAAAGAAAAGAAGGGAGACAAAAAACAATAAATAGGCCAAGAGTTGGTTCTTCAAAACACTAAGCAAGACCGGCAAACCCGTACCCACTCTAACCAAATTTTATAAATTTTGAAATGAAAAAGGAAATGTTACAACAATTTCCAATGAATAAGTGTGAGGATCACTGTAGAAGACTTTGAATATTATATTGCTCCCTTGAATGGAAAATCTAGAGGAAATGGATACATGTCTAGACACTATATGTGTCTAAATAGATCGGTTATATAACTATCAAAATCAAGCCAAGAGATTATAAACAACTGAGGCAGACTCATAACAAGGTTGAAGCACAATGATCTCCAAAAAAAAGCCCAGGACTGGAGGGTCCGCTGCTGAAATCTACTATGTTTCTCCAAAGACTTGGGACCAGTGCTCCTCAAATCATTCCACAGACTCAAGAGGGAATGGATGCTACCAAAGCCATCCTATAAAGCTAGCAATACTAAAGCTATAGCCTGATATCTCATGACACAGTCTCCACAAAATACTCAAGGAGGAAATCTTAACAGTAAGAAAATCATACAAAGTTGGCTGCAGTCCAGGGAATGTAGGCTGACTCAAAATATGCAGGTTAATAAATGTAATATCACACTTAAAAAGACAAGCTTAGAAATCAGCCAGGTGTTGGTGGCCCATGCCTTTAATCCCAGTACTCAGGAGGCAGAGGCAGGCAGATCTCTGAGTTTGAGGCCAGCCTGGTCTCCAGAGCGAGTGCCAGGATAGGCTCCAAAGCTACACAGAGAAACCCTGTCTTGGAAAAAAAAAAAAAAAGAAAAGAAATCATATGATCACCTTAATAAATGGAGAAAAGTCTAGCACTCCTTAATTATAAAAACCCTGAAGAACTTACATAATGAACACAACAAAAGCATGTAAGATAAGCCTACAGCCAACAGGATGTGAAGTGAAGGGAAAATATATATTTCCTTTAAAATCAGGAACCAGACAAGTATATTCACTTTCTCTATTCCTCTTTGCTATGGAACTTGAAGTCTTATTTATTCAGACAAAACATAGAAATAAAAGGAATGTAAATAAGAAAGCAAGAAGTCAGAACACCCCTATTTGCAGAGGATATATATGATCCTCAAATTAAAAGGCCTTATAAACTGTACCAGAAATCACTTAGATTTTATAAACACTTTCAGCAAAGTATCACCATACAAAATCAATATACAGAAGTCAGTAGTGTGGGATTAGAGATTAGCTAAGTGGGAGAGAATGTCCCTAGCAAGCCCAAAGCTCTGAGTTCATTCTCCAGCACAGGAAAACAAACAAAACAAAAACAGTAGCTTTCTGTTTACCAGCAATGAACTTCCAAAAAGAGAAATAAAGAGAAAATTCACTCACAGCAGTTTAAAAATTACCTCTGATGAAACCTAGCCCATTAAATTTTAAAATCCTGAAGACATTTATAGAAGACACTAAAAGAGTGAAAGAATATACCAGTGATCATGGCTCAACAGAGTTAATGTTGTGCCAATGGCTTTATTACTGAAATGATATACAAACACAAAACAATTTCCCATTAAAATTCCAATGGCTTTATTACTGAAATGATATACAAACACAAAACAATTCCCCATTAAAATTCCAATGACCTTTCTTCACAGAACTATTAAAAAAAAAAAAACCAAAACCCTAAAATCCAAATGGAAGTACAAGACCCTAAAGTGTCAGAGCAACCCTAAGCAAAAAGGGCCATAAGGGAAGCATAACACCTCATCTCAAACTGCTACAGAGCCATAGTAACAAAAACCAGTACGAAATCAAATACGTAGACCAGTGGAACTGATTAGAGGACCCAGAAAAAGAAACAAAAACTCAGTTATAGCCACATAATCATTGACAAAGGTGTCAAAAAAGTACAGATTAGAAAAAGACAGCTTGAGCTGGGCGGTGGTGGTGCATGCCTTTAATCCCAGCACTTGGGAGGCAGAGGCAGGTGGATCTCTGTGAGTTTGAGACCAGCCTGGTCTACAAGAGCTAGTTCCGGGACAGCCTCCAAAGCCACAGAGAAACCCTGTCTCGAAAAACCAAAAAGAAAAAAGAAAAGAAGAAAAGAAAGAAAGAAAAAGACAGCTTGGCCCCACCCCCTCACCTGCCACATGGTGGTGAGAGAAAGGGAGAGAAGCTCTCCTTGCCCTGTCTCCCCATTCCCTTCAAGGCCTATGACAGGAGGGAGGGCTGGACCTGCCTCTCACCAGCTACAGCTCTGAGTAGAGTGTCCCTGAAACCTCACCGGTACAACACAGTAGAGCTGCCTCTGGCAGTCTAAGTGTAGGCTAGCCTGGGCTGCAGAGCTTCCCCTGGTGGTGAGGATAAGGGAGAACTGTCGGGCTGACCAACCCTGAAACCATCCAGACCCAGAAGCAGGGCTGTGAGCTATCCTATCCCATCATCCATCTATGAGCTGCTGGATCTCCATGACACAGGACAACAACTGCATATCCAAGAGACAAAGTCAAGTGTCTATGGTGTGGCAGAAACCAGAGGCCTCAAACTGGACCACTGACTGTGCAATGAACACTCACAAGTAATGATACATGGACTAAAGGGCATACTGTGTGACTCGCGGTGTCACACTACAGCTTCCGTGACAAGATTTTCTTCTTTTCAATTTTGTTTCATCCTGGAGGTGAGGCTGCGAGGGTAAGGGACAGATGGGAAGGGGTGGGGAGATGAGTGCGATGGAGATGCATAATGGGAAATCCACAAAGAATCAGTAAAAAGTTAAATCGGAAAGAAAGAGAAAAGGGAAAAGACAGCTTATACAACAAATGTGATAGAAAGCTGGACATCCACATGTAGAGAGAAATTACAACCTGATCTCTGACCCTACACAAGAATAAATTCCTTAGTTATGAGTACCTATTAAAAATAAATTACATATTTCTAATACTCAATGGTATAAAGAAAACATTTGCATTCCAAAAGAAGGAGTAGGGAAATAGCAAAGAAATATCAGACAAAGGCAAGACTGAATCCAAGCAGGGCAAACTCCAAATCCTGAAATACATGTCCAGTACATGAGGCTCAAAAGCATCGCATAACAGGCATAACTAGTTCAGGCCATCCAGCTCTGTCCCGTGGGCCAGTTCTACTATTTGCCTATGGTTTTCCTCAGCAGATATACCATGTTCCTGGCACTTACATTATCTCAAAGGCCCATTACAACTGAGGCATTACCTTCACAGCACCATACACAGCCCACTGAGCCACTCCAAACAGAATTCAAACCTGCTATACACTGCCTGCCGCCACAGGGGTTTTTGGCCTCAGTTTAAGCCGCCAGTGCAGCTCCTGTATTTTGCATGCCTGCAAGGAAAGTGTTGCATGTGTATGTGTAGTTAAAGCTCAGAAAACATTTCCCTAGATAGTATTTATTTTTTCAGACCTAGGAATTGAACCTAGGGACTCAGGAATGCTAGATAACACTATCACTGATCTCTGTCCCCAGCCCCAAGCACTCACCTTTCAAATGAATGCTTTTCAAATGGATTTTAATTTTATACCCTGGAGCATCAATTGGTGATGTCTTGCCCTGGTGGCAGTTTCTTCTTAGTTGTGTTACTCTAACAATTACAGCTGCTTTGGCTGCAATCATCTTTCCCACTCTGTGGACAACTTACCTGCTTCATGTTTCCTTTACACTTTTCTGCTCCACTTTCTGCTCTTATCATAAATCTGGCAAAGAGCAGTGAGCAGTAACCATGCCACAGCTTGAATGCTCTGCTGCTTGAATTTCTTCTACAATTTTATGCCAGTACCTGCTGTTTGGTTGGTTTGTTTAGACTTTTGAGACAGAGTTTCCTGTAGCTGTCTTTGAACTGCTGATCTTCCTGCTTCTATCTCCCAAGTGCCAAGATAATAAGTACGCAAGACATGCCTGGCTAATAATCTATTACTTGTAAATTTAGCCTCATTCAGACTTTCAGGTTATGGACAGAGCATAGACACTTTTTGCCAGGATGTAAATGAATGGCCTCTAGGCCAATCCCTGGTAAGGCCCTTGGGTCCCTAGGAAATCTCATGGATACCATCCTTACTGTCCACATTTCCCTTATATTTTGATTTGTGAAGATACCATCAGAAAGGCTATTCACTTCTGCCTACAGAATTCTAAGTTTTCTTGGACCTGCAGCTTGAAACTCTTGCAAATTCTTGTACATCAGTTCCCACAGCCCATGAACTACATGGGTTAGGTTGGTTCATGATAATCACATCTCCCAACACTAAATTTCTATATTATGTTTCTCATTGCTGTGACACAATACTTGAAACCACCTCAGGAATGGTGGGTTTGTTTTGATTCACAGGCTAAGAAAGTACAGTCCGTCATGGTGGGAAAGCACGGCAGAACCCATGGCAGCTCACCTCTATGGCAGCTCACTGCTATGGCAGTAGGAATGAGAAGCTACTTGCTTGCATTTCAGTGGACCAGGAAGTAGACAGGTCAGGCAAAATTGGTGCTGGGCCACAACATACAAGTCACATTTTTTGTAACCTCCTCCCTCTATGTCAACTCACCTCTTACCAGTTCTACAATTTCATAAAACAGTGCCACCAGCTTGGGACCAGGTATTTAACCACGTGGACCTACAGATCCATGCCATATTCAAACCATTAACACTAGGCATGGTGGGACACGCCTGTATCTCATCACTCAAGAGGCTGAGTATCATGAGTTCCAGGCAGCCCAGGATATAAAATGAAACTGTGTCTAAGTAATGAAGTCAGTAAACAGATGCAGCCTTCTTTCACACCTTGGTTTCACTGGGATAGAATTAACATATCAAAGTCTTGTTTCTCTTGGTCCTCTTACCACAGCCTTTCAATGCCCACATCAAAGACAGGCCAGGATAACTGCCCTAAGAGTGTGTGGCTGCAAATAGGCAGTGATAGATGAGGTGTGCCAGCATAGGCTGACTTTGCATTGTTTATTGTCAACACTGTAATGGTTTTTGTGTATATCTGCCTGCCTGCCTTGCTATTCTGAGACAGGGTCTCACTGTGTACCCCTGGTAGCCTCCTGCCATGGCCTCTCCAGTGCTGAGATTATAAGCACTTGCCACACCTGGCTCACAGCTATGCTCTGCTTTGTTTTCGATACACTAAATTGTCAGGAAGAAGCGAGTGGCTGCTTAGTTGAGAGCTGCACTCTCCTCCTCCCTTCAACACACACACACACACACAGACACACACACACACCAGGCAATAAATATATCAGGGAGCTGAACCAGTAACTACTGGAAGGGTGAAAATCAAGGCCAGGCTGAGGTTATTATTGATGCCTATATTGTTCCTGAGTCCGGCAGTGGCTGGTCTGTGTGAACTGAAGTTCCTAGAGTGGTGTGGGGGTGGGTGGGGGTGGAGATTCTGCAAGGCTGACTGACTGATCAGACCTTTTTAATTGTGGGAAGCTGAATGTTGCAGAGCCAGAGTCAAGCTATTTTCGGCTCTCTACACTACTTAATTGCCATTAGTTGCCCACCTCTGTGTCTGACCTAGTAACCTTAGACTATTAAGTAACCCTCTTAGCTTCCACCAATCTAAAAGCGAAAATATCATCAGATAGTATCGAATGACCAGTAGGATTTTCTGTCTTTGCTGTAGCCTTCCTACGTGATATTCCCATCAATGTGTTTGAAAATGCCTTGAAGATTGGGCATCATGGTGCAGGCTTCTAATCCCAGCACTCTGGAAGCAAAAGCAGGTGGGTGTCTATGAGTTTGAGGCTAGCCTGATCTGCATAGTGAATTCCAAGCCACCAAAGGCTACATAGTGAGTCCTTGTCTCAATCTCCATCCCCACTCAAAAAAAAAAAAAAAGAAAAGAAAAGAAAGAAAGAAAGACAAACAACAAAAAGAAAAACACCTTGATTTTTTTTTTCCTGTAACTATAAAAACTTCATGAAACTTTCTACACCAAGACATGGCATTTGAAGCAACCTGAAGCCATATTCCTGGGCCATGGTCAACTGTACCTGGATCAAGAATAAACTCTCTCTTACTCCCTTTGACATGAGAGCTGTGTTTTTCGAGGACTACTGTGAGTGATGTTACAGCTCCCTGAAGATCCAGCCACAGGCAGTTTGGGTGCTCTTTTTGTTGTGTTGTTTTGGTTTTCAAGACAGGGTTTCTCTGTGTAGCCCTGGCTATCCTGGAACTTCCTCTGTAGACCAGGCTGACCTTGAACTCACAGAGATCTTCCTGCCTCTGCCTCTGCCTCCCCAGTGCTGGGCTTAAAGGTGTGCGCCACTCCAGCGAGTGCTGCTGTTTTAATAAGGATCTGGCAGCTGCCAAACAGCCTCTTCCCTGAGCTGTCATCACACAGCAGTTTTAAATATTTCACAACCATCTCAGGAAGCTTTGTCTTGACTGTAGACACCTGGAGGCAGCTGTAAGCCAACTGCAGGTGATCAGAGCAAACTGACCCAACTATGGAACACTAAAGCTGGCCTGTGGCCTTTGCCCCGGAAGACTCCACTAACCATCCTAGGTGTTCCCACACCACACTGCAAGGGTTCTAGGTGAAGTCGCTGCAAAGTGGCAACGCTAGATGACAACAGATAACTTCACCAGCAACTAACTGCTCATGATGGTCCCACCTGGTCCCCATATGCATGGCCCCACCTCTCCAACCCTCCAGACTCACCAGGTTGTGGGAGACTATCCTCCAGATCACCCTCCCCATTCAACAATAGGTCCCAATAAAAAGCTTCTCCCAAGGTACTTTATTGCATACTTCATTTACAGTATAAGTCGGTAAATCCCGTTGAGCTGCTTGTATACAGCTTTCTGTAGCAGGTACAGCTAGAAGGAAGCTGAGGAGCTCTGGAGAGCTGCTGGGAAGAGAGCCTGCAGAGCCATAGAAACGCTGGGAAGGTGAGAGAGGGTGGAGAGCTGAGATGCAGAAGCAAGAGGCTGTGAAGAGCTGAGATGGCACAGGTGAGAAACTGCAAAAGAACGGAAGAGCTGCAGACCAGGGGCTGCTAGCAGAGCTCCAGGAAGCTGCCAGGAGAAGCTGCTTAGAGTGGCTTTGAGATGAGAGCCGACAACACTAGCTCCAAGTCTGAGCCACAAGCTCTGAGCTCTGAGAAGCCTGGAGAAGTAACCTGAATGAACAGCCCTGGAATCCCTAAGCTTTGAGAGTTTAGTCGTTAGCCTGCAGCTTTGAAGGTGTAGGCTTTTTACCTATTCACAATTCCTAACTGAATAGGAAGAGAAATCGTAACCATTTGTGAAAGAACTTCTCAAAGAAAATCTCTCTTCCAATGCTCCATTTGTGTAAGCTGTTAACCCTGAGAGCCGCAGTATATAAGAAAAGATGACTGGGCAGTTTCTGAGTGAGTGCTGGCAGCAGCTAGACTCAGTCTTTCAGATGCTGGGCAAAAGCTCTACCACACACGTGCACTCGAGAACACACACCCATACACACATGCACACACTCACACACACACCTCTAGTCCCTTATATTTATGTGGCTGGAGATGCTGAGGACTGAGCCCAAGGCCCCACACGTGCACCCTACCATGGAACCAACCCCCATTCCTTGGCAGGCAGGTGTATTCTAATGAACTAGTTCTGAAAACATCTAAAAACTTTTCATTCCTCCAGCTACTTTCTCACCAGTAGAATAATAACTTTCATTTTCCTTGGGAGAAAAATCAAACCAGAAAGCAGCATAATGTTTAAATATGGTGGCATGCTACTGGGAAAGTGAATATACTGTCTTCTAATTAAATATTCTGAAATTCAACTGAGAGTTTGTCTAAAGGGTCTGGAGAGATGGATCTTGCAGAAGACCCAAGTTCAATTCCCAGCACCCATCATCAGGGAGCGCATAACTGCCTATAACTCTAGTCCCAGGAGATACAACACACTCTTCTAGCCTTTGTGAGCACCCATAAGCATGCACCCATACCATACACATTAAAAAATAAACACCTTTTAAAAAGAATTTATTGGGGGCTGGAGAGATGGCTCAGAGGTTAAAAACACTGGCTGCTATTCCAGAGGTCCTGAGTTTGATTCCCAGCAACCTCATGGTGGCTCACAACCATCTACAGTGGAATCTGGTGCACTCTTCTGTCATGCAGGCAGAATGCTGTATGCATAATGAATAAATAAATCTTAAAAAATAAACAAAATAATAAAAACACAAATAAAGTAATAGTTTAAAAAAAGAATTTATTTAATGGCCAGGAAGATGGCTGGTTCCGAGTGAAAGTGCTTCTCCTGCAAGCCTAAAGAACTGAAGTCAAAGCCTGGAACTCATGGAAAGGTGGAGGGAAAAAACTAACCCCATTTAGCTGTCTACATGTACACATGGTGACATTTGCACATCTACATACAGCATGCACACCATTATAACAATAATTAATAAGGAGCCAGCAGAAGGTTCAGCAGATAAGGATGCTTAATCCCCAAGACTGACAACCTTCATTCAATACCTGGGATCTGCATGGAAGAAAAGAACCAATTCCCACATGTTGTCCTCTGACCACCCTCTCCCCATCAAGATCTTAAATGAGGGCTGGCAAGATGGCTCTGTGGTTAAGAATGCTGATGGCTCTGTAGACTGGAGTCTAGATCCCAGCACTCAATGACTCACAAATGCCTGCAACTCCAGCTCTAGGGAATCTGATGGGTCTTCTGGCCTCGGTGGGCACTTGCGTGGGAATGAGTGAGCGCGCGCGCGCGCACACACACACACACACACACACACACACACACACACACACACAATTTTTTTTTTAATTCTCAAATGAACTCTTCTAGAACATGGTACAAACCATACATGTACTACTGAATGAATAGTATTTGGGGTCTGTAGGCCAAAAAACAAACAATTGAAACAAAATAAAAATTCATGCTCATAGTACATTTAAATCATAAAACACAGCTGATCACACAATGTGTAGAACTAGATAAACATTCACAATGGAAAAACATGAATCCCTTTGGTTCTGGATTCCCTGTAGGGTAGCTGGTACTCCATAAGACTCTTTGGAACAGTGGTTCTCAACCTAATTCTTTGACCTTTTAATACTGTTCCTCATGTTGTGTTGACTGCCAACCATAAATTTTGTTGCTACTTCATAACTGTAATTTTGCTACTGCTATGAATCATAATGTAAATATATGACATTCAGGATATCTGATGTGTGACCCCTGTGAAAGGCTTAATCAACCACCAAGGTTAATCAATCAACCCATAGGTTGAGAACTGCTGTTTTAGAGGAAGTCTTTATTCTGTTCATTAAAATCTGCACACATGTTAACTCCTTGGGATTTTCCCTATGATCCAAACTAACTGTGTCCCACCTTAAAGGGTCACAGATGACCTGCTCCTGACACTTTCCTGTGAAGGGCATTAGAGTATTTCTACCTGTTATACAACACTCACTGAACTGAAGACGTGACGCGGGGATGCACTCTCTGCCTTCCTCTGCCTAATATCAGGATAGACATTCACAAAGACAAAAGGTTTGTCTATGCAGGCACTTCCCACCTAAAGGCAGGGTAGAAATTCTCCTCTACAACCTTAATCAGCTCAGAGACTGTGCCAGAGAGTGTGGGAGCAGACTTTACTCCATCAGTTCATTTCCCATCTATTTTCCTTCCCACAGTTTACTGTCTTTGGAAGCCTGACTGCTTTCTTTGTCTTGTCACCTCTCTGAAATGTATTGGTCTTTGTTCAAGACATTCATGAGCAGAACTCTGGGCAAGTAAGTACTCCATCACTGCTGTGTCCCCAGCACTGTGGGCAGGACTCTGGGTTACTGTTATGAGTGCCTTTTTTTTTTTTTTCCTCTTGTGGTGAAGAGGAAGAATCTATTTTGGCTCACAGTTTAATAGTGGCAAAGGCAAGACAACATTCAAAAAAGTGGGTGCCACCCCTGTCTGTGGCAGCAGGAGTGTAAGACAGTCTGCCCATATCTTGGCATATGGCTAACAGAGACCTTGCCTGGAACCAGGACCAGATATAATCCTCTAGCCCCATCCCTCTTGTCCTACTCTTGTAAACAAAGGCCCCATATTTTACAACCTCCCAAAACAGCATCACTATCTAGAGGCTAAGTATTTAAACACATGAGGTGAGGGGGATAGCTGACATTCAAACTGTCCCATGTGCCCTTGGTTCCCATAGGCTGATAGCCATCTTGCAATGTAAATGTATTCAGTACAACTTCAAAATTCCCAACACTGTTTGAAAGTTCAAAGTGCCTTCTAAGACTCAGGCAACCTCTTAACTGTGGGCTACTGTAAAACCAAAACAAGTTACATACTTCCAACAGACGATGCACTGACTGAGCACTCCTACTGTAAGAGGAAGGGGTGCGTCACAAGGAAAGGTCAGACCAAAGCAAGGCCACAGTCCCGAAAGACAAGCACATCTGGGGCTTGGGTTGGTGTCATTGGGGTCTGTCTTAGTTACCTTTCTATTATAACAAAACACCATGCAAGGCAACATACAGAAGAAAGTATTTAATGGGGGCTCCAGTTTCAGATTCCATGACCAACCGTCATGACAGGAGGTGGGGTTTATGGCACACAGCTGAACAGGGAGTATTACTCACTGTTAAAAAACAAAAAAAAAAAACAATAACATCATGACATTTGCAGGCAAATGGATGGATCTAGAAAAAAATAATCCTAAGTGAAGTAACCCAGACCAGAAAGACAAACATGGTATGCACTCACTCATAAGTGGATATTAGATGTAAAGCAAAGGAAAACCATGCTACAAATCCCAGAGGTTAGGTAACAAGGAGGGTCCAAAGAAGGATGGACACATGGATTTCCCTGGGAAGGGGAGATGTAAGAGATCTCTTGGGTAAACACGGGGGAGGAGGAATTATAAAACACACACACACACACACACACACACACACACACAAACCTCAGGGTATGACTTGAGTCTGTGCATTTAAACAGAGAGCTTCTGAAAGGCTGAAATTTTTCTTTAATTTCAACAAGATAAAACTCTTAAGATGGAGAACAAAATCAGGACTTGGGTTTATTTTTGTGAGCCATTACAAATACAACAATATATCAAAGGAAGATGTTATGTTTTACTCTGTGTGGCCTGGAGCCTAGCTGGAATCCTGCTTTCAGTTCTGGGATCATTCTTTGTGAACAGTTGGTTCAGAGGGTAATGACCAGGAAACCAGAGAGATCTGGAAGAGTGTCCTCTGAGGAGCAAGCGGGCAATACCTCTGGTGCCTCAGGCTAGGCCTTCACTCTTTTCCCAGAGTGCCCATCCCCACCTTGTCACTGACCTCTAGGCAACCTTAGCCCAAAGCCAAGGTTCTTCCTCATCTCCATTTTCCTCTTTGGGGCAGCTGCCAAGATGTACACCTTACCTAGCCTGAAGTTTTTCTTTTAAACTCTAATTGTCCTTGAGCTTAAAACAAAAACAAAAACAATGACCAGAGGAACAAGGTCAGGCTTAGAGAAGACAGCCAAGTTCTGATGGCTGTCTTCAAATCTACAGAAGGTTCTCATGTGACGACAGGACTCACCATACTCAGAACAATTGTATGGTGGAGAATTGGGATCAGTTGTTCTACAGAGGCAAAGATGGATAAGATGACACCAAAAAAAAGTTCACAGAAAATGTGGACAGGCTGTCTTAGAAGATGGTGAGTTGCCTACTAGCTTGGAGAATGAATGCAGTGGGATAGTGTTGACATTTCAGGACTGCTGGCTAAAAATAGCAGACATACACATTCATTTATTTCAGCAATGTTCTGAAACGTGAAATTAAAATAACGGAGGAACACAGAACAAAAAGGATGGTGGTGGTGAAGGAATGGTGATCTTTGCTTAAGCAGAGAGAGCTTAACCCTAAGTGTCCAGGGTGGGGGCATGACAGCAAGGAGCTGCTGTTTGTCATCAGAGAACTACAAAAATCTAAGGAATTGAAGACACTGATTATCTGAGACAGCCAGAGGGAAGATGCATGTTAAAGACATGGACATTAAACCCACGAAGGAAACACCTAAGATACCAACCATCCCATGCCTCCAACTAGAGGACAAAGAAAAGGTTTACTTTCTGATTAATTAAACCAGACATGCCTATCTTCAAAGACAAAGAACACAGTTGGGGCTGGAGAGAGGTGGATGGCTAGGAGGCCTTGCTGCTCAGTCATGAGGACTAGAGTTCAGATCCCCACACCCACATAGGGTGGCTCACTTGTCCCAAAACTCCAACTCCAAGGGATCCTATGTCCTCCTCTGACCTCCCCCAGCACCCATGCAATCATGCGTGCACACAGACACAACACATGCCCACACATAGATAGAATAAATCTTTCTTTTCAAAGTATAGTGAGGTATGAAGGTAAATCATTTTACTGAAAATAGGGATACTATGTGAAAAGTTATTTACAAACTGCTGTTTTCCCACAATGAACTCTTCAAACACTGTGCAGAGTCTAAAAGTCTTAAGAAATCAAACACAGGCTGCATAGAAATAGGACAAGGACTCAAAATGCTACTATTTTCCAACAATAACAATGTAAATAGAGATAATAGAGCAATGCCTTCAAAATTCTCTAGGAAAACGATATACAGACCTAAATTCAATACCCAATTAAACTATCAGTCAAATGGAAAAAATAAAGACATTTCAGACTGGTTTTAAAAAAATCAAAATGCAAATCCTTACAACTGCGAATCTTTTTTTTTTTTTTTTTTTTTTTTTGGTTTTTTGAGACAGGGTTTCTCTGTGTAGCTTTGGAGGCTGTGCTGGCACTCGCTCTGGAGACCAGTCTGGCCTCGAACTCACAGAGATCCTCCTGCCTCTGCCTCCCAGTGCTGGGATTAAAGGCGTGCACCACCAACGCCCGGCAAAAATTGTGAATCTTTTATGAAAAGAACACTAAAGAATATGTGCCAGCAAAAAGAAAGAGGAAATCTGGAAAGAGAAAGACACGAGAGTCAGAAAACCTGGACTTCCATACAGGAGAGAGACACAAAGGGACTTCAGCATGATGGTAGAGCCCAAAAATGGGGGCTGCACAAGCACGCCCACTAGAACAGCCTATGTGCGTGTTAGACTCTGGGTGCGAAGTCAGTGACTTCACAGTTACATCACAGAGTCTGAAACAGAAATGGAAGTATACAGAAAGCTAAGCAAATGAAATAGCAGTGATCATTAACCCCAGGGAAAAATAAACCATTATACAGAAAGTAAAATGTAAACATGATATATTGTGGCTAGGCTTGAACAGTAGTCACACAATATAAATAATGTAAATGCTATTTTGTCCTAAATTATGATACAATTATAGAGGGAAAGTACGGGGAGGGCAAGACTCAGAGAAGATCTTTATTTTTTTTCAGAGTAAAAAACAGAGGTAAATCCTAAAGGAAACAATTTAAATCATTTAAAACATAGTTGCCACAAAGGAAAAACAGGATAGAAACTACTCCTTTATTATAAACCTACAGTACACTATTTTGCTTTATTTAAAAATGTATGTATTAGGGCTGGAGAGATGGCTGAGCAGTTAGGAGCATTTACTGCAGAGGTCCCAGCACCCACATCAGGCACCTTACAGCCACCTGTAACTCCAATTCCAAGGGATCCAATATCCTCTTCTAGACTCTGAAGGTACCTGCACACACACATACCCCCTCCACCAGAATGTGTATATATAATTAAAAATAAATCCTAGGGCTAGAGAGATAGCTCAGTAGTTAAGAGCCCTTGCTGGTCTTCTAGAAGACCTGGGTTTGGATTTTAGCACCCATGTCTGGAAGCTTCCAACTACCTGTTAACTCCAGCTCCAGGTATGAAGTGAAGAAATGACTACTCCAAGGCATGGTTGAGGGGAAGGTTTTTATTATAGATATGAAGGAGAATACAGGTGGAGCCATCTAGAAGAGTCCAGAGCATGGGGAGAAAGTAGACTGAACATGGCCAGCAGATTGGACTGGGCCATGAGAGGAGAGAAAGAGAGGGGGGGGGAGAGGTGGAGGGAGAAGTGGAGGGAGAGGCAGAGGGAGAGGGAGAGACAAGAAGAAAGACTACCAAAAGAGAGGGGATCAAGAGAGCATGGCCAAAGTAGTGGGGTTGTATAGGAATGAGAACTGGGAGAAGGAAAGCCCATGAGCTACACAAGTTCAGAGCAGGGGCAAGGTGAGAAGAGCTGAGAACAGCCACAGGTACTGAGTGAGCATGGAAGCCAGAGTGTGTTTTGGCATGTTAATAGGCACCACAGATAGCCATTTGTCCATTCTGACAGTGCTGAGGATTGGCTCCTCTGGTAGAGGGAACTGGGTGGCAGAATTTAGGGGAGTGAAGTTTCCTTTGGACCTGACACTGGGAGCCCAATGCTGTCTTCTGGACTCTACAGCAAATGCATGCCATAGATATACAGATACAAGCACATAAATAAAAGTAAATCTGTAAAAACTGTATGCATGGCAGTGAACAGAAGTTGCAGCTTTTAATCTCTTCTGGGAGTGAGATGGTGGTATGTGCCTATAATCCCAGCATCCAGGAAGCTGAGACAGGAAGATTGTGAGCTCAAGGCCCACTGAGGTCCATGGAAAGTTCTAAGCCAGCTTTGGCTACCTGTCTCACCATTGCCTCCTCCCCTCCCACATTTCCAGCAGAAGGATGTAACCCAATGTCAAAGTACTAGCCTAGTATTCACAAGGTCCTGAGTTGTCATCACCAGCACTAAAACAGAGAAAACTTTATTGATTCTAGAATCTTATTCCCAGAACCACTGTATTAAACCACTGGTTTAATTTTTTTTAAAGTTTATTTATTTATTTTTAAAGATTTATTTATTTGTTATATATACATCGTTCCTCCTGCAGGCCAGAAGAGGGCACAAGATATCATTACAGATGGTTGTGAGTTACCATGTGAGTGCTGGGAATTGAACTCAGGACCTCTGGAAGAACAGCCAGTGCTCTTAACTTCTGAGCCATCTCTCTAGACCCATAAACTCATTTAATTTTTTTAAACATTGATTTTTATGTGTGTGCATGCTTGTCTGGATTATGTAGGTGGCGCCATGATCATGAAGGTTTCTACAGAGGCCAGAAGAGGACGTCATATCTCATGGTACTGGAGTCATAAGATGGTTGTGAGCTGCCATGTTGATACTGAGAACTGAACCTGGTTTCGCTATAAGAGCAGCAAGTGTTCGTAACTACTAAGCCATCTCCATAGTTTGCAATGTAATTTTTGTTTGTTTTTTTGAGACAGGGTTTCTCTGGGTAGCCTTGGCTATCCTGAACTTGCTCTGTAGACCATGCTGGACTTCAACTCAAGAGATTTGCCTGTCTCTGCTTCCTGAGTGCTGGGATTAAATGCATTCGCCACTGCTGCCCAGCTGAAATTTATTTATTTTTGAATTTGCAATCCTTCTACCTTGTCTCTGAGTGCTGAGATTATGAGTAAGCACCCCCATGTCCAGAGGATCAACTTGTCCAGTGGCCTTCAATGAGTGTAACTCTACGTCTGGTTGGATGAGTCTTTACTGTGAGATCATAGATTTATAGCCCATGGATTTATTGCCATATTCCATTGACTCAGAAACATACCTTGAGCCTTAGCCAACAGATTTAAACAACAGTTTGGGTCTGGGGGCATAGCTCAGTGGTGGGACATTTACCTAGCACATTGATGCCCTGGGATCCATCCTCAACCCTGCAGAGACAGAGGAAAGAGATTGAGAGAGGAAGGACTGCCAGAGGGAACCATGGGAGGAGAGGGAATTTAAATGGTCAACAGACTCCACCATGGCTACAGGAAACCCTTAAAAGAATACTCAAGCATGTAATTTAGTGGGAAACTCTCTTGCTGAGCTAAAACTAATTTCTCTTTTAAAAATCTAAAATGACAGATAGTAAGCAATAATTTGGTTGTATAATTGGGTTAAATGTACATTTAATGTACTCTCTTCCTTTAACATAGCTTATCTTTGAGGTTCTGTGGAATTTTAGTTGCCATAACAACCTGAGTAAATCCTTCATTACTGTAGACATCTGCAGCTATTTATAAATGCAACAGCTGGGTATGTCCAGTTAAAATTTCTTTTAGAAAACATCAAATTTTCATTTATGCTGGGTAAACCTAAGAAAACATTCAGGGAGCATTAAGACTAAAAGTATTATTCCAATATTTGAATCTATAATTGAACTATAAACTATGTAGAATAGAAAAGAGCTGAGGCCCTTACATTTTCATTTCGTTGTTTTTATTCCTTGTCTTTGTGCATTTTATTTAAAGATTTATTCTCATGTACATGTGTGTTTTGTCTTCATGTATGTATGTCTGTGCATTACTTGCATGCCTAGTGCCCAAGGAGGTGTGAAGGTGCTGTCTCCTCTGGAACTGGAGTTACGGACCCTTGTGAGCTACCATGCGGGTGCTGGCAGGAATACTCCTGGCTTCCGATCCATTGGTCCAGCATTTTTAGTTATTTTTAATTACGCATATGTGTGCGAGTTTGTACAAATGTGAGAGCAGGTGCCTATGGAGCTGAGAAGAGAGCATGAGATGCCCCAGAGCTGGAGTTACAGACGTTTGTGAGTCACCTAACATGGGTGTTGGGAACCGAACTCAGGTCCTCTGGAAGAGCATATGTACAGGTCAATACCCAAAGACATAAACTCTGGGGTTTATATGAAACAATACTTAGCATCTATGCCAGCCTGAGTTCATGAAATAGTAACCAAAGCACAGGTATAGTGTTGTACGCCTCTAAACCCAGGACTCAAGAGGTTCAGGCAGGAGAATTGAGCACTTGAGTTCCACCTGGGCTGCATGGTGAGACGATTTCAAAAAAGAAATCTGAAGCCAATTAAGCTGACCAAGTTCCTTCCCTCATGCAGGCCTGGTGTGCAAACAGCAACCTCCTGGTGTACATGCAGCCCGACACTTAGGCTGCCCTAAGGAACCAAGGAAGTCAATTTTCTTGTGACTATTCATGTCTCTCATCTCAGTGCTGTCCCAAATCCAGGCTCCAGACAAGTAGGCAGGATGAAGCCTAAGGGTACATACAGTCCAGGGTTCACCAGGGTTCACATCAGCCGTGTCCATCCACACCAAGCTGCAGAATAAGAAACATGTAATCTAGGCCCTGTGGAGAGCCGAGTTCAAGTTTTCTGACTGCCAGAAGATCCACACGTTCATGCCTGATGGCTCTGGGGTCAGATACATCCCTATCCACAGTCCCCCAGAAAAGGCCCCCAGGACGCTTCCACAGTGCTTAATTTTTCAGATATTGTACAATAATGCACAAAACTTATTTCTTTGTTTAAAAAAAATCCAGGCACATGATACGTGCTGAGTGCTTGGGAGGCAGAGGCAGGAGGATTGCTAAAGGTTTGCCAACCCAGTTTATATAGAATTCCAGCCTTTGTAATGAGAACAAGACACCCAAAGATGACCCAGACACCTCCTAGCAATGTTATTTTCAAATTGGGAAGACAGACAACAGATGCCAGAGGACCATCCCTGCTTCCCGAGTGCTGGGATTAAAGGCGTGCGCCACCAACGCCCAGCCCTCCTGCATTTATATACAAAATATATCCAGTCCTAAAGCCTTTACCCTTTCACCTGCATCTTTTAAGAGACAGTATGACAACAATCCTGAGAAGTCATTCCTATGTCTGGGATCTCAATAATGTGTGTTTTTCCTTATGTGATGTCCACATGGCATTTGCACTTTTATAATTGCTTTCCTGCACATTCAGTTTGTCCAGCAGTGTAACTAACAGGTTCTTCCAAGGCAGGAACATGCCCATTTCGGCTCCTCTTACACTAAATACGATTCTTAGGTAAGATGTGATAAGGCTCAAACCTATTTGTCTTTTGATTCTTTTAATGTAATTTTATGCATATGAATGTTTTGCTTGCATGTGTATGTATGTACACCATGTACATATGTGGTAACCTCAGAGGTCAGAAAAGAGATTTGGATCCCTTGGAACTAGAGTGACAGCTGGTTGTAAGCTGCCATGTGGGAGCTGGAAACCAAACATGAACCCTCTGCAAGAACACAAGTGCTCTTAACTGCTGGGCCATCTCTCCATTGTCCAAGACTAAGACGTTTTATTTTTTTTTAAGTTTTAAAGATTTACTTTATTATGTTTTGCAGTGTTCTGTCTGCATGTATGCCTGCAGTGCAGTCCAGAAAAGGGGACTAGAAGGCATTACAGATGGTTGTGAGCCACCATGTGGTTGCTGGGAATTGAACTCAGGACCTCTGGAAGAGCAATCAGTGCTCTTAACCTCTGAGCCATCTCTCCACGCCCCCACCCAAACGTTTTAAATACCCTGTCTTGTCAAATAGATGGGACTAGAAAAAAAAACACCCTGAGTGAGGAAACCCAGACCCAGAAAGACAAATATAATATGTACTCACTCATAAGTGGATACCAGACATAAAGCAAAAGATACCCAGCCTACAATATACAACCCCAGAGAAGCTAAAACCCTCTCCCAGAAACAGATGGAAGCAGATGCAGAAATCCACAACTAACCAATGGGCCAAGCTCCTGGAGTACAATCAAAGTGAGGGAGGAGTGATAATATGAACAAAGGAGTCAAGACCGTGATGGGGAAACCCACAGAATCAGCTGACCCGAGCTAGTGAGAAATCAGTGACTCAGGTCTGACAAATGGGGAACCTGGATAAAACCAAACTAGACTCCCTGAATATAGGTGACAATGGTGTAGCTGAGGAAATATATGAGGCCACTGGCAATGGGTCCAAGATCTAACTCTAATGCACAAAATGACTTTGTGGAGACCATTCTAGATGGAGAGATACCTTGCCCAGTCTAGACACAGGGGTGTGGGGGTGGAGAGGTGCCTTGGTCCTGCCTCAACAAGATGGTGGAACAGACTTAGTAGACGTCCTATGGGAGGCCTTACCCTCTCCGTGGAGCAGATGGGAGGTGGGATGGAGGGAAGTGGGGGGAGTGGGAGGTGAGGAGGGAGAGGGAACAGGGATTGGAATGTAAAAAATAAATTAATAAATAAATCTTTTTTAAAACAATCTGCCTTGTCGCTTAAAAGGTGCTCACAATGGCTTTATAATCCCATCTTCACAGTCCATGTTTCCATATGAGTAAAGGAGATACCACTGTTCTCATTTTAAAAATCAGAAAACAAATCAAGCTTGGCAGAGTTTGCCCCAGGTCAGACAAGCATCGCACTAACAATGCTAAACCAGTTCCCCTGACATCTTTTTTTTATCCTTTGCAACCTTTCTATAAGTGACAAGGAGAGCAACTGGGCAATGGACTCTGACAGCCTTTGGTTGTCACAAATCTGGAACAACAGAATCAATTACAATCTGTTCTTTCTGACAACAGCATGGTACACCGGACTAACACCGTAATTTTAATTATCAATTAAAGTATGGAACTTATGTTTCTTATACTTAGGCGCTGGCCCCACCACAGGAGGGGGGGGGAAGCACAATGAACTCCACACGTTCTACTCATGGCCAGCCAGTGTTTTAAATGGAAATACCTTTTTTTTTTTTTTTTAAGTTTCTCAAGACAAGGTTTCTTTGTGTTACAGTTCTGGCTGTCCTGGAACTTGCTCTGTAGACCACTGAGATCTGCCTGCCTCTGCCTCCTGAATGCTGAGATTTAAAGTGTGCACCCCCACCCTCACCCCCCCAGGAAAACAGAAATATCATAATATCTGTGGGGTATACCTTTAGGAATGTGACTATATTCTATTTGCAGAATACTTAATCCTGGTATAAGGCCAAACTAAAAGAGCAAGAGAAGGTGGTTCCAACGTTGACGCCTTTCCTGTTAGCCACAGAGCAAACACTCAGAGGATGTTCTAATTCTTAGTGAACCCCCAAAAACGAACTTGGCAACTAACCCACATAACCCACACTGCTGTTCTCGCTCTGTAATGCTTGCCTGTTTCTCAGTTCACACTGTTCATAGCCCTCTTAGGTCTGATACACACACACACACAGAGAGAGAGAGAGAGGGGGGGGAAGAGAGAAAGAGAGAGAAGTCACTTATCTATGTCTCTTTCGTGTCCTTCGTTCCAACTGTACTTTTCTGCACTCCTCATCTTCAGCTGGATTCTTTTGTCATCTGTCTGCCTCCTTCCTAAAGCTGCTACTTCGACTCCCACTTCAAGCCACGGCTTCATCAACTTAAGCATAAAATGATTTTTTTCCATCTGCCACCTTTCAATACCTCATTATCTTGATGTATGTCAGCTAGGCATCAGGAGCTGTTTGATGGACTGAGTTCACAATAAATGGCACATGACTGGTGAATACCGATATAATTTTAGACAGGCTGGGGAAATTGTTGAGAAAAGACCATGTTCACATATATTTAAAGTCTGCATCATGAGTAAAGGAAATTCCTTGGGAGGTTGAGTCAGACCTAAGCAGGGGTCTTGCCGATTTAGATAAGCAGATTATCATGCTGTTTGAGTAACAGCTCTGAAGACCCAATGGACAGCAAAATTCTGCTGTTTACATAGTTCAGCCTAGCTCCCCACCCCCACCTTTAGTTATGTAATGGAGTTAGTAAACCCAGGACAACCCTTGTCCCAGGCCCACAGGCTCTCAATTAATTCCATCCATCACTGAAGAGGATTTCAGCCATTACTCTATTTCCATCTCTCCTCACTTCTTAAGGGGAGGAAGCACCTGCCTGGTCCTAACCCACCCACCATCCACCATGTTTATATCTAAATGAAAGGATACATTATTATTTTTGGTCTTAAAGTAACACCCACTGTAGAAGGGGCTTACATGTAAATATATTCATACTAAACCAGTTTTCTTCTTTTCCTATTAAATTCTTTCCTGCTCCAGGTAATTACTAAAATATGAAGTTTAAGTGAAGATCTGTATTACATAGAATACAGTCACACATAAACTGCTTTCCATTTGCACTTTAAATATCTGATCTTACCATTGGAATTGAGTCCAGGGGTAAAGGCTTCAAATACAGTTATAGTTTACTTGATAATGACAATTCTGGTATCTATTAGGTCTATTTAGCCTGTTATTCACACAGCATGGTATCTATCTAAAATTAGCAAGACCACTGCTACCAACCTTTAGGTCTGACTCATTCCCACAAGGAATTCCTTTAGTCATAGCAGAGTTTAAAATACATAGATTCTTTTTTTCTGAGACAGGACTGGCATTCAGCTCACTGTGTAGCCAAGGATGTCCTCAGCCTCCTGATTGCTTGCCTCCACCTTCTTGAGTACTGTGATTACAGATCTGTGCCACTATGCCATTTTATGTGGTGCTGGGGATTGAACCCTGGGTTGATGCATGCTGGGCAAGTGCTCTACAGACCGAGCTACATCCAGAGCCTTACATATATTTTTATTATTTTTAAATACTTATTTGCATTCCTTAGTAATGTATAGCACACAGCAACTCTGTTGGATTTGCTGCAGTTTAGACATGATAATGAAATCATAATCACATGTGCAGACACAGTCTATTTTGTTTACCTTATTCATTCTGTTTTAGCCATTGATATGCATAAGTGGAATAATGCAAATTACCAATTTGTATCCTGAAAAAACACAATTCTTTGACTGTACCTTTTACAGCCGAATAGTAAGTAATTTGAAATGGGGAAAATGTGGTTAACCAGTATGAGTCATGAACTTATTTTACCAGATCAAGAGTGTCACCTTTTATACTCCCACAGCAATGTTGTGGGTCAGCATCACAGCAGCCCTCCCTGACTTACAGGAGATAGTCTAACACCCCCAGTGTATGCCTGAAATTGGGGATGACACGGAACTCCACATATGCTACTTTTCCTTGTACATACAACCCAAAAGAGATCAAATAAATATAGTAATTATACTATAATAAAAGTCATGTGAATCACTGAGTATGGTGGTGTACACCTTTAGTCCCAGCCCTCCAAAGGCAGAGGCAGATCTCTGTGAGTTCAAGGCCAGCCTTGCACAAATCAAGTTCCAGTCAGCCAGGACTACACAGTAAGACCCTGTCTCAAACACACAAATGAACACATGCACGTACATACACTCCATGTAAATGTAATCTCCCAAAATGGTATATTGTATAGCCTAGCAACCTCAGCATATTATGTTTTTTCTTTCCTTGTAAGTTAAGAACATTCTGATTTTCCTTTAAAGGAAACTGTGTGCAGACTTCAGAAGCCTGTGTGAACTGCTAGCATCACTGATGTGCTTTGGGATGCAGTAGCATTGAGTGACATAAGAAGCGCTGCCACACCATCAGCTGATAACCAAGATGGCTATTATGTGACTATCAGGAGGGTAGCATATACAGCCTGGACACACTGCACACAGAGATGAATGTCATCCCAGGCATGTTGTGGGATTCTATCAGAATAGTGCATTAGTTATTATTTCTGAAATTCCAGGTATTATTTTTGTATGGCAGTTGATTACAGGTTATTAAAACTGCTGCTGAGCAGTGATGGCACACACCTTTAATCTCAGCACTTGAGAGGCAAAGGCAGTTGGATCTCTGTGAGTTCAAGGCCAGCCTGGTCTACAAAGTGAGTTCCAAGACAGCCTCCAAAGCTACAGAGAAACCCTGTCTCAAAAAACAAAACAAAAAACTGTATAAAGAAAAAAAAAACACACAAGTAAGCTATATTATCACAGGATATTTTCCTGACAAAAAAAAACTTGAGGTTTGACATATTTAGTGCCTTGCTTAAGTATACACAACTAATCCTGGGACCAGGGGCAATTTCAGGGCAATATGACATCAAAATCCATGCTATAGTACTTTACTTTAACATACTCATGAAAACATATGTAACTATTAGTATGGCTATGGAAAATTGGGGGAGCAGAGACCAACAAGCACAGTATTTAGTAATAATTTCCATTATCTTATTTTACAAGAGTTTATAAAGAGGAAACAATGTATAGGTGGAACACTGTGGGGGAAGAAAACCAACAGAAACAAAGTATATATGGAAATGCCATAATAAAATCCATAACCTGGTTGCTAATTTAAAAACTCAAATGAAGCCATACATTCACATACTTATTCATCAGACGTTTGTTGAGCACTTATTGCCAAGGACTGACTGTTCAAAGACTCCTGTCTTTATGAGGTGGGCATGAAGATTTTTTTCCAGAGAGAACCAAGTTTCAAAGAAGTAGGGGAGAAGAGTCACTATAGAAGCCTGAACAAAACACAAGTGACAAGTGTTGGCAGTGAGCTTCACTCAGGACCTGAGTGATCTAATTATCATTGGCTCATATATGAGTTGCTGGTATCTAAAATACCAAGAAAATAGTGAATCTGGTGACTACACTAATTAAAGCCCAGGATAAGGGGATGAGTGGTCTCCAAAGTGCCTTAATGAAAGTCCATTTGCCTTCTTATAAATGTGTCCATGCAAAATAGTAACTATGTTGGGTTGATCTTTGTTGCAAGCTCTACACAGGATTAAAGATATTATCTTCATCATCAGGACAACAAGTGTCACTAAATAAACTTAGACACTTTAAATTAAACACGAACATACCGCTTTTAACTTGACTTGACTTTAGACACCTATTTAACCTGCCTGTGTGCCTTGTTTCCCATTTGCACAATACAGTAAGAATTTGAGTCAATGTGTGTTATTGAGGGGATTAAATCAGATTTATAGTTCTTAGCAAAGAAGCACTGCTTCATTTTTCCTGTTTAGAGTGCTTGGGTCCATCTCCGTCTCTCTCCCTTCCTCCTCCTCGTTTCTTTTTCCCGTTCCTCTCTGTCCCACTTCCCTTCCTGCGCCAGCTCGACCCAGACTAAACAGATCCATGCTATGTAGCCCAGGGTAACCTTGAACTCACAAGCCTCCTCACCCCCATCAGTGTGGCCGAGTGCCAGAGTTCAAGGGTTTATCAGCATACCCAGCTTGTTGTTATTTATTTTCAAATCAAGATATTGATAACAGACTGGATACAATGCAAATTAAACTCCACTATAGTTTATATATATTTAGAAACAAGCATTTTGTAGGAGATAAAAATCTAGAGTCAATAAGATGGCTCTGCAGGTAAAGGTGCTTGTCACCAACCCTGACTACCTGAGTTTGACCCCCAGAACCTACACAGGGGAAAGAAAAGACTGACCAGTTATCCTCTGACTTCCACAAGCAACATGGCATTCATCACACACACACACACACACATTCTCATCTCTCTCTCTCTCTCTCTCTCTCTCTCTCTCTCTCTCTCTCTCTAATTTAAAATCTTTTTTAACAAGAAAGGGAAAAATCTAGTGTTTTGTCATCTTACAAGTTTTAGACTACTTGGGATCCCTAAGTGTTAACTCTCTGGAAAGTGGCATGATCTATTTTTAGCATGTTTCATGCGCTGCTGGAATGTAAAAATCTTTCTAGCTTCTCAGTGAATGTATGCCAAAGAAATCAGTATTAAGTGTTTTAAATCTAAAGAAGTGAAAGAGAAAGTTCTAAAAGGGCAACTCTAGAAATGCTATTGTCTCCATATGGTGATTTATCATTTATCATCTTAAAATAATCAACATTTAAAAACTAGGATTCTAGGGCTGGGGACGTAGATCAGTTGTAGCATGCTTATTTTAACACACATGAAGCCCTGGGCTTGATCTCTGTACTGCAAAGCTGGGCATGGTGGCACACACCTATAATCCTGGGAGGGGACACAGGAGGATCAGAAAAATGTTCAAGGTTATTCTGGGCTACATGGGACCTTGCCTAAAAAATAATTAAAATGAAAATTCTGAACTCTTAAATTATAGTGTATACCTCTGTGAAAAAGGTTGACAGTTTTTCAAATGTTAGGCATAAAATTACCATGCAATTCTGTAATTCTACTCCTACATATGTAACCAAAAGAACTAAAAACAAGGATCAAAACAGCACTATGAGATGAGGATGTAGCTCTGGTAAAGCACATGCTGGAGGCCTTCAGTTTATCCCCAGCAACACATGTGGAGACACAGACACACACACACACACACACAGACACACACACACACAGACACACACACACACAGACACACACACACACAGACACACACACACACAGACACACACACAGACACACACACACACACACACACACACTCACACAGACACACAGACACACACACACAGAGAGAGAGAGAGAGAGAGAGAGAGAGAGAGAGAGAGAGAGAGAGATCTACAACAGTCAAGAGGGAGAAAGAATTCAAATGTCAATAGACAGATTAGAGAAACAGAATGTTTTATACCCCCAACCCCCCCCCACACACACACCCCACACACAAACTATTCAGCCAATGAAATTCTGAATCTGGGCATCGTAACTCATGTCTGTAACCCAGCAACTCAGGAGGCTGAAGCAGGAGGATTGTAGCAAATTTGAGACCAGCCAGAGCTACAGTTTGAGACTAAATAAATAAATAAATGGCAATAAGGGAGGGGGAAAGGAAGGAGAAGGGAAAAGGGAGGAAAGGAAGAAAAGAAATTCTGATGAATGTACAACATGGATAAACCTTGAAAAGGCTAAGACATGGAAAATTGGGATAAATATCACCTGATTCAGTTTCTATGAAATAACTCAGAGCATGAAAAGGCAAATTTATACATAAGCAAATTTTTTTTAAAAAGTTTACCAGGGCCTAGAAGAATGAAGATGTTGTATAAAGTGAAAGAGTTATAAATAGGTAGTATTCCACATAATACAAATATATTTCAATGATATATATTTAAAGTATAATACATATACTGTTCCTATAAAAATAAAGAAAATAAAATATTTTCAGATTCAGAAATAGGAAATCAGCTGGCAGTGGTGGTTCATGCCCTTTAATCCTAGCAGCTGGGAGGCAGAAGCAAGAGAATCACTACAAAGTCAAAGACAGCCAGTTATAGCCCAGGCTGACCTCACTAAGAGAATGGCCTTAAATTCCTGACCCTCCTGCCTCTACTTTCCCAAGTGCTTAGATTGCAGGCATAAACCAATACTTCTAGCTTAAGCTTGGTCTACATCAGAAGTTCCAGGCCATTGCACTACACAGTGAGACCTTGTCTCAAAACAAATGAACAACCATAAAAAAAAAAAAATAGAAAGCTCCATTCTCTGGGACATGATAACTATAAAAGACGTACGTCTTCTCATTAAGGGTAGACCCATAGTCTGGATGTGATGGTGCACGCCTTTAGGAAGGCAGGCAGGCAGATCTCTAAGAGTTTATGGCCATCCTGGTCTACACAATGAGTCGCAGACCAGTCAAGGCTACACAAAACAAAAACACAAAACAAAAAAGAGTTGACCAATAAAGTTACTATGACAACTCAATGCAACATTATAGTCAACCCCACAATGGAAAATTCTAACTAGGATTAGCCAATGATGACATAAAAAAGATCAATTAACTTGTTATTCTTCAATCAAGACTCAAACAAAGGGTCAAGGGCCTGCAAGATGTCTCAGTGGGTAAAGGTGCTTGTTACCAAGCCTGAGTACCTGAGTTCTATCCCTGGAACCCACAAGGTGGAAGGAGAGGACCAAGTGTCAACACTAGCCCTAGTTAAAAAAAAAAAAATTGATTAATATAATCTGATAAGCAAAATTTTCCAATAACTGAGTTTAAAAATCCCAGGAAATACTTAAGGGAACAGAACTGCTTTGTTTTTTCCCAACTACTTTGAGAGGAGCAGCCTCCATGACTGCTAACTCTACATGGGCTCCAAAGCAATAGGGCCAATAGTCTGGAATCTCTAAAACTAGAAACCAAAATAATCCTTTCCAAATAAACAAATGTGATTTGAAAGAAAATGGACCCCAAAGGGAGTGGCACTATTGGGAGGTGTGATTTTGTTGGAGGAAGTGTGTCATGGTGGGGGTGGGCTTTGAGGTCTCTTGTTCAAGCTTCCCTCAGTGTGACAGAGACCATTTCCCGTTGCCTGTAAGATGTAGGACTCTCAGCTATTTGTCCAGCACCACGTCTGCCTGCACACCACCATGCTCCCTGTGATGATGATAATGGACTGAATCTCTGAAACTGTAATCAAGCCACCACAATTAAATGCTTTCCTTAACAGAGTTGCTGTGGTCATGGTGTCTCTTCACAGCAACAGAAACCCTGAGACAACAAGCAAGCAGACAGAGAAACAGTGCTGACAGGGCTCTAACTAATTGAAAAAGCTCTTATCAGCCCACTCCTTAAGTAGCCCTAATAGTGTATCTGTGACATTTTTGGGGGGAGAGGGAGTTTTCGTATCTGAGACTTTTATTATTAATCATATTTCAAGAATGAGATCATGTCAGCTGCAGCAATTATAAGGATTTGGAAAAACCAAGACAACATTACTATATGATGATTCTGCAAATCAGAAGTTCCAAAGCAATACATATTCCCTCCAAATAAAAATCCTTCTTAGTCAAAGACCAAACCACATGAGACACTGAGCAGTCCAGTACTTACGCTGTAGGCTCCTTGTCATATTGTACTAAAGGTTGTTACTGCACTGGTGCTCAGTTACAATAGCTCAGCTATAATTTCTACTTAGCCTGCCTTTAAGAAACCCAGAACAACATCTACATATTATTGCTCTTACTCACATACCTAATTACAGTTAATTTGATAGAGGATGACTTTTATCTTCCAACTGAGGATTCTGGAGTTAAAGGGGAAGCTTTAAATGGCTTGCTTAAGGATCCACTGGTTGACTTTTATGGCTGCAGGAACCATATGAATTGGGCTAGAAAATTAATACATTCTTAAATTTCCTTCTTAAAATAATCTATACCACAGATTTTCACAAAGTAAGGGTTTACCATTCATGTTTTGGTCTGTTTGATTATCAAATTTCAGAATGTGGGTTAGTCCGGACGTGCTTCTGTTTTTAGAAATGGACATTTTCTTAGAAGATAATCACATTGCAAAGCTAGACACGGTGGGGCACAGCCTGGGCTACATAGCAACACTCTGAAAATGAGAAATATTCTCACTTACACATTTACACATTGGGTGCTTTATACAACACTGACAGTTATGAGTTGCAGTATATCTTGAGGCTGGCAAAGCCTATATTATTACTGCTGGCATTTACAGAAACACGCTGACAACCCTTGGCCTGTGTGACTGCTGCCCCAGAACAAGGCAGTGCAGCCCTGAAACAATTCACTGGATAAGGTAGTGCACAACACATAAGACTGAGAGTTAGTAATACTAAGAAATGTGTTCCAGGTTACACTGCTTGTAAGTGGTGATGCGTTCAAATCCCAATCTTTCCAAAGGAAATCATACAGGAGCAAGAATGTATTGGGAGTTGTAATAAATGCCCCCCCAAACTGTTATAATTCTCCAATACATACGTGAAAATACTATACAAATCTTATCATTTCAATAATATTACAAACCCTAGGTTAACTTTATATTATCCTTACACAAAATTGGTATGTCAGTAATGCACACACCCACGTCTAACTTTACCTCAAAATGAGAGCATCCTGGTCTAACTCCCACCTTCTCCCATCCATCAGAATGGCATGGCATCTTGCTATGTTGTCCAGGCTGGTCTCAAACTCCTGAGCTCCAATGAGTAATTGGAACTTCTCAAGTAACTGGGACTACAGGTGGGAAACAGTCAACACGCTTTTTATTCTCTCCCATAGCCTTGCACAACTCCAGGGATTTGACTCAGCAAGAGGCAGTAAGGGAATAAAGAAATGACAGAGCTGGGCATTGGTGGCCCACGCCTTTAATCCCAGCACTCGGGAGGCAGAGGAAGCCGGATCTCTGTGGGTTCGAGGCCAGCCTGGTCTTCAGAGCAAATGCCAGGAAAGGCTCCAAAGCTACACAGAGAAACCCTGAGTCGAAAAACCAAAAAAAACCAAAAAAAAAAAAAAAAAAAAAAAAAAAAAAAAAGAAAGAAAGAAATGACAGAGGTGGGCTTATGGTATACAGCTGAACAAAAAGGAGGGTTTAGCTAGTATCAGCAGGAACGGTCTCTGTAAGGGAGAGTGTTCATGTCATAACCACCCTGGGAAAAAGCTACAGTGGACATCTCTGCCCACACTATCAACATCCATACATGGACCTAGGAAGGTTTTGCCATCACTGAGCCTTACTCAGGGGTTAGGCTTTGCCATTTTGCCATTGGTCTGAGGTTTTTGATCCTTCCCATGGCTGTGCCCATGCCAACAACACACATCTGACTCCTCGGGACTCAGGGCTTCCTCTGTTCCCACAGTTCTCTGGTTTTCCAAACAATACTCTTATTCTCTCCTATTCCTTGGATATCCTGCTCAACATTTATCTCATTCTATTTTCTTTTCTTATATACTTTCAAGCATCTTAATCCAAAATGTGAAAAATCAGTTTAGATTAAAAACAAGTAGAGGAGAAACACTGACTTTAACAATGGCATTTCAAAAAATAATGACTTTGATAAAATATCTACTATTTTAAACTCTATTAGCAAAATACATTATAGGTTTAAAATATTCTGTCAAATAAGTTTTATTTGAATCTCAAAAATATATGGAACACTTTGCAGATCTGCAAGTCATTCTTGCTCAGGGGCCATGCTAATCTTTTCTCTGTGTTGTTACAATTTTAGTAAATGTGCTGCCGAAGCAAGCACTCATTCTATTTTCTATGATTCACTGATCTATTTCCATATATTCATTACAAGAATATATGTATATATTCTTTTTGGTGTTTTGAACTAGCATCTCAGGTAGCCTAGGCTGGCCTTGAACTGGATAGGTCCCTATAACTAAGGAGGGCCTTCAACTCCTGACCCTCCTGTCCCCACCTCCCAAGTGCTGGAAATACTGGTGTGTGCCAGCACGTCCAGCTCTATCATATGCTTATTTTACACGACTTAGGAACTTCTAATGCATGCATATACTCATGAATATGTTTTGTGTCCCACTAGACTGCCCGTCACAGTTCCACATATGTAGTAAATATCTGCTGGATTGGACAGCCTGACACTGGACACCTAGTTCTGCGCTATGTTCCAATCTGTTGCTTATCACACCAAGCTAGGTTGCCTCCAGGACATCTGTCCACTTTTCAAAAAGGCAAGAGGAATGAAAGCAAAGAACTATTATAGATGTAAAGAGTGTTCAATTTCTATGTCTTTGCATGATGTTCAATACTTTGTATGTGAGCTCCTCTTTGACTGCACTTTTCCCTTAAAAGACAAATATTACATCAGTTTGTTAATATAACCTATTCCCTCATTTAATCTTGAAGCCAAATTGTTCACACTCAGATCCCCTCATAAATAAACACAATGTTCCAATTGAGCTGTTGGCAGCAGAATGTGCTCACAATGAGAAACCTTCACTGGCTTGGCAGGAATGACAGAATTAGCTAATTACAGTACAGTCTCCTATATCTGTTTTCATTGGGATAAGGGACAATCTGGCGATATCAAAAGGCAAATGGTCCAGAAAGACATCTTAGATCCTTATTCAAAGATGGTAATCTTCCCCTAAGTCATCTTAGATTGGGCATTGCTCCACATAAATTTTCCATGACGTTAAGAAAAACTCCAAGATAATGAGGTTTGAAAGTCCCACTAACAAGCCAGCCAAGAAATGCTATTTTGAAGAGGCTGAAAATCTTCATGGGCTAGGTTTACAAAAAAGCTAAGAGACAAAGGTAAATCATAGCCCCTGCCATAAAAGAGGTCAAATTTTCTTTTGGGGGAGAAAAAGTTAAATGAGATCATTTGAAAGCAAATGAACATATTTTGGAGGCAGTGTGGAGAAGCTTTTCTTTTGGGGAACAGTTCAAAGGCCCATGGACCACCTGGGCAACATCAAAAATAATTCGAAAAATTTAAAAATTTCATTTCTCACTGGCTGTATCACTAATTATGATGACTAGTGGCTGCTGGTCTGGGAAAAACAGAGACCACTGTTCTGGGCTTTAAGACTAAGCTACAAGAAGTCAGGTGTGGAAGTGCACAACTTTAGTCCCAGCACTTGAGAGTCAGAGGCAGGAGACTCTCTTAAGTTGGAGGCCAGCCTGGTCTACAAAGCGAGATCCAGGACAGCCAGGGCTACACAGAGAAACAGTCTCAAAAAACAAAATAAAAGACTAAGCTACACAAGAGACACTTCTTTTTTCATGGTCTATATTCTGCTTGCTTCTAAAATAGACAAGAAGAAACCTACAGAATAAAACAATGTGTGCTATTTATGGTTCAGACAAAAATTTACCCCTCAAACAATATAGGAAAAAATGTAGACACAGAGATGAGTCTCAGATATCTGGAGCCAAAGGCTGTCAAATGAAACAGCTTCAGCCTCCACCATTCTCCCATAACACAGTGGGAGACAGTCAAGCACAGGTTTGCCACAGGTTCTATCATAGACTTGTTGAACATTACATTATAAAGCCCCCTTCTTGGAGAGTTTGGAGAATCAAAAATAAAATGAAATTCTGAGACATCTGTCTCCCTTTCATTTCAACAACAAAGGATAAAAATGCTAATAAGATCTATCCTGGTTTGGGGAGCGCTTGGTTTTTTGGTTTTGGGTTTTGTTTTGTTTTGTTTTTTGATGTGAGGTCTCAATACATAGCCCAGGCTAGCCATGGACCCATGGGAACCCTCCTTACTCAGCCTCCCAAATGCTAGGGTTACTAGTAAGCATGCAAACTACAAAAATAAAATTAGAGCAGCAGTTCTCAACCTGTGGGTCATGACCTCTTTGGGGGTCACATGTCAGATAAGTCCATTATGATTCATAATACAAAATTACAGTTATGAGGAATATTACTTTGTGTAAAGGTGTGCTACATTTGTTTCTGCTGTATTTGTTTAACGATGTAAGGATGTGTGTTTAATGGTGAAAAGACGATGTAAGGATGTGTGTTTAATGGTGAAAAGACGTGCTGTGTTTGTTTCACCTTGCCTGCCTAAGGCACCTGATTGCTCTAACAAAGAGCTGAACAACCAGTAGCTAGGCAGAGTAAAGGATAGGCAGGCAGGGCTGGCAGGCAGAGAGAAAGGAGGAGGAATCTAAAGAGGAGGAGGAGGAGGAAGAGAATGAGGGAGACAGCAGGGGACATGCCCGGAGCAAGAAACTAGGCAGCATCAGCCAGTCAGGCTCGAGAAGCAGTGAAAGTAAGATATACAGAAGGAAAGAAAGGTTAAACAAAACAAAACAAAACAAAACAAAACAAAAAACCCTGAAGTGAAAGGTAAATAGAAAGAAAACAGGTTAATTTAAGTTAAAAGAGCTAGCCAGAACCAAGCCTAAGGTACGCCAAACATTCATAACTAATAATAAGTCTCCATGTCATGATTCCAGAGCTGGCCCAAAGAAAAGGCCTGATACAACTGGAACCTGAAGGCAGGAGATAAGGCTAAAGCCATGGAGACCTCGGCTTACTGACTTGCTCCCAAGGCTTTGCTCACTCGTTTTCTTATAAAACCCAGGACCATCAGTCTGAGGTAGCCCCACCCACAGTGGGCTGGGCCCTCACCAATCAATCATGCCCTACAGGCTTGCCTACAGCCCAATCGTATGGAGCCATTTTCTCAACTGAGGCTTCCTCCTTACAGATGGTTTTAGCTTATATCAAGTTGACATAAAACAAACCAGAGGAGCAGCAGAAACCCATTCACTTTGTATCTGTTAGTAAATAATCAACAACTAGACACAGGTAAAGGGACATTTGGGGATACACAGATGCCTACAGTTTAAGACACCAGTTAGCAAATGTCTTCCTTTTTTGTTTTTGTTTTGTTTTGTTTTTGTTTAAATTTTTCCAGATAGGGTTTCTCTGTGTAGCCCTGGCTGTCCTGGAACTTGCTCTATAGACATGTTGGTCTCACATACACAAAGATCTCCCTGCCCTCTGCCTCCTGAGTGCTATATAGGATTAAAAGCATGTACCACCACTGCCCAGCTGTCTTCATTTTTTCCTACCAATTTTGTTCTGATTGCATAGTGCATAGAAATAAACTTTGAACACGGAAAATAACCCAGACCAAGATCATCACTTTTGACATCATAATGCAAAAGATGAATTTACATTTTCTATTTTAAAGGCAGGCTCCCACTTATGTTATTATAGATATTTAAGTCTTCCAATTTTCTCCCTAGTGAATCAACTATAAGTACAGCTATAATCTATAAATATTCTAAACCAATAGAAGACTAATTTACTCTGGGAAAAGAATCATACCAAGATAGATAGTCACCTAAAATGCTAGCAAAAGTTTGTGGAAAATATTCTCAAGATAAAATATCAACAAACATAAATTCACTATCAAAATCACAAAAAGGTGGACACTTTAATATCAACTATTTGGGTAGCTGAGGCAAGAGGATCACTGCGAGTTGAAATCAGCCTAAGCTACATATTGACTTTCAGACCAGCCTGTGGTATGGTATGGACCCTGTCAAAACAATAAATAAATAAATAAATAAATAAACAAACAAACCAATAGGGCTGGAGAGATGACTCGGAGATTAAGAGAACCCATTTATCCTCTTACGGAGGACCTGATCTCCCAGGACCCGAGTGGCTCACGGCATCTCATCACTCCTGTACTTCTTGGGCACCTCCACTCAGGTGCATATATATATATATATATATATATATATATATATATATATACTTCATTTAAAAAAAAATAAAGCAAGCCTGGTGGTGATAGCACATGCCTTTAATCCCAGCACTGGGGAGGCAAATGCTTTAAAACAACAGACCAACTGTGGCCATTCAAAAGAACACAAAAAGATGACTCTCTTCCTCCTGTGAACAATAAGAACAAAGAAAAACTAACAATATTCCTGTTTGGGACCAAGAATCCCTGCTGAAGGCTGAGCAGGTTACACCTTTGAACTTACTCTGCCTGCAAAGTGCTTAGGCATTGGAGGTTTGCTTGATGTTACAGGCAAGGGTATGGCCAACATGATCCAGGGGAAACTGGTGAGGTGGACTGCAAGAACAGAAATGACTTCCCTGGGGCAGTAACTCAGTGGCTGGAGCATTTGCCTGAGCCCTGGATTCCATTCCCAGCACTGATAAACATTTTTTAAGTGAATAAGAAGAACCCAAATAACCAAAGAAAACCAGTGGTATGAGGTGTTATGCCTGACACTGTAACAACTGTTTCTAGACTGTAGCTGTGGTACTCTGAGAACAGAAAGCAATGTAGTAGCAAGTCAGTTGCATCAGCAGATGGTCCTCCCTGCCTGCCTGCCTCCAGCTGTAACATCCCCAACCAACAGCTGAGTTTCTTCTAATGTATTTGAAACTTCTTTTTTTCTCTGGTCTGAGTAAAATTGGACTATGGGTTTTCCACAGAAAGTAACATTTTGGGCTTTCTTTTTATAAAGCAGTTCCTGCTTATTTGTATAGTTGATTTTCGTCACCTTTAAAAAGTTAGCCCTTGATGTTAAATAAGTTGCAAAAAATAACAGTGTTGGATTAGATGAAGTATACATAGCGCTACCACATCAGTCCCCTTTCTTCCCATGCACTGGCAGGTGGCAGGTAACTTGATCAACTTAATACAAATCCTGCAGTTTGGTATGAACAATGCATCTTGCTTCCATCAGGTATGCCCTTATAAACAGCCAAAGCATCATCTTTGAATCACTAACAACATCACCAGAAATAATTATCTTTACATTTACTAATTAACATAAAAGACATCCTAATTAGCATAAAATAAATTACTGTAAATTTTTAAAAATCTAATTATTAGCTTTCAACTGACTCAATTTACTAGTTGAACTACATTTTAAATTAATTTGTTTTTATTGTTTATTTTCATGTGCATTGGTGTTTTTGCCTGTATGTTTGTCTGTGTGACAATGTTGGAGCCCATGGAACTGGTGTTACAGACAGTTGTGAGCTGCCATGTGGGTGCTGGGAATCGAACCCAGGTCCTTTGGGAGAGCAATTGGTGCTCTTAATTTCTGAGCCATCTCTCCAGCCCCCTAATACAACTTTCTTATTTTTAGTTTTACTAAAGCAGCGGCAGAACCCAGGCAACTGGTGGAAAGAGTTATCAATACATCACAGGCTCCTTCATGCATGTGTGCACATAAACTCATGCAAACACACACACATACACATAAAAATAATAAATCGTTTAAGAGACCATCTTAAATAAACAGCTTATAAATAACACTAGACATACAATTTCTCTAAGAGAGTGGAGGGCCGCTAGGGATGAGTCAAGAGGGTCGAGAGTGAGGACAGCATGGGCTGCATAAGAATGTCTCAGGAAGAAAAAAGAGGAGTGGATGACAGAAAGGAAGGAGTTTTTTTTAAAGCCATAAAAAATAAATCAGTTCTCAACTTCTGATAAACTCTCTTCACACTTACCTTGGTGCACAGTCTGAAGCAAGCACCTTACACAGAAAGCTAGCAATCATGCACAGAAAATAATACGGTCTTTCTCAATGCTTCAGCTTCCTAGGCCTACAGGGCCATAAGGAACTAAACAGAGCTGTGCCACACGTATTTAGTAGGCAAAATCATGTGAATCCTTTTTTTTTTTTCTTTTTGATCTTTTGAGACAGGGTTTCTCTGTGGGACAGTTCTGGCTGTCCTGGAACTCACTCTGTAGACCAGGCTGGCTTCAGACTCAGAGATCTGCCTGCCTCTGTCTCCCAAGTGCTGGAATTAAAGGTATGCATCACCACCGCCCAGCCATGAATATTCTTTTTTAATATTTTGTTTTTAATTGTGTGTACACATGTGTGCCTCTTCCTATAGAGGACATAGGCATAAGATCCCCTTGGAGCCGGAGTCATAGGCAGTTGTGAAAGATCCGATATAAGCGCTAGGAGCTAAATTTGGGTCCTCTGGAAGAGAAGCAAGTGCCCTAACCCCTGGACCATCTCTCCAGCCCCTATAGTCTATCTCTTACTTGACAACTGAACTTATTTTACAAGAACAATTTGTCAGCGTTGATATATTAATTTATCAAAACAGTCCATGGTGGCACACACCTATAATCACCACTCTGGTGGATGAGGCAGAAGAATCATCTTTTGAGGCCAATCTGGGCTACACAATGAGATTTGGCTTACAGGAAAAAAAGTTGACCAGTAATAGTCTGGATCCATATTAAAATAAATTATATTGTATGAACTGAATATGGTGGCTTATACTTGGAGGCTGAGATAAGAGGATCGGCATGAGTTTAAGACCAAGATGGGATACATAATGAGTGCCAGGCTTCTGTGGGCTAAGACAAGACCATGTCTAAAAAGTCAGGGACAAGGGGGGTGGTGCTAAGAAATCACACACCTTGAGGTTTGCTTTCTTTATTAAAGGTTAAAACTTTCCAGATTTTTTATGATTGGAAAAGAAACAATTATTTTCCAAGGCTATTTTGGTGAAGCTGCATATTTATTGTTTCAGAATATCTTTCATGTAATTCTATCAGTAAACAAGTGGTCTGTTTATCTTTGTACAGATAATGGCATCATTAAGGAATAATGGCAAGGATCTGAGGACACGGTTCAGTGGCAATGTACGTGCTTAGTATGCAAGAGACCCTGGGTTCATTCTCAGCATCACAAAACAGCAGCACCCAAAATAATAGCATGAAGCTTCTATAACAGGGGCTGTTATTATTCCTGATCAAACGATTTGGAGCTTGTACAAAGTAAATGGCGAAGCTGGGTGCTGTGATAAAAACCTGCTGTCCAGCTTCTTGAGAGGCTGGCACAAGACAGTAGCTGGAGCTCTAGAGTTCAGGGCTCCTGGCAAGCCTCAAAGGAAAACCTGATGATGATAAAATGAAAGCAGATAGATTTTTAAATTTTTATTATAATAATGAAATTTAATGAACCATAACCTTCAGGGTGAAAGCTATTCTTATACCCTTGAGATGCATCTCCCTTTCCTTACCATCTCCATGATTATATGAAATAATGAGCAACTATATATACAACCCCCGAAAGCAAGCCAAAGGAAATGTTTGGTATGAACAAGAAAATAAACAGGGCTGAAGCAATGGCTCAATCAGTGGAGTGCTTGTTGTATAAGTTGGAGGACCAGAGTTCAGGTCCTCAGTACCCATGTAAGTACTGGGTATAATCATGCACATCTGTAACCCAGTGCTCTGGAGACAAGATAGCTAGCCTGTTATTCTAGCCAATCAGCAAGCTCCAAGTTCAGTGAGAAAGTTTTTTTTTTTTTGAAATATATGGAAGATAAGAAATTGAGGAAGATGAGACATCCTGATGTTGACCTCTCACCTCAATAAATACATACACACTTATGAACATGTATACACACGGATGCATGATCACGCACATACACAGAGAGAGAATACAGAAGTCAGAAAGCATATTCCTTCATCTGTTAGTGTATCACTTAACCCTAAGTCCTGGTAGCCTAGCAGAAAGGGGTGACAGAACACACAAGTACAGGGGTTACTGATGTTATCTCTATCCCTCTGTAACTTTACTTCACACAGGTTACTGCCAAGCAATCATTCTCACCTGAGGGGAGATTTATCTTTAGTTACTTTAATAGACAAAGGTGCTACTAGGGTTTAAGAAGCCCAGGACAGGTATGCTATTAAACATATCATTGTATCACAACAAAGAAATGCCAGCAGTACCCAGACTAAAAACCCCTGAGTCACATGCATAGTTACATGTGACATTTTTGCAATTACCATTTATAGTATATGTATGAATGTGCATATACATACCTAACCATCATATTTTATAGCTTAAGTATACATGCTAAACTCTAATTTGGAATCCTGACTCTCATCCTCTTTGGTATTTGCCTACTGGCATGCACCACCATGGCCAACACAAAATATTTAGGAAACTTAACACAAATGAACAGCAAAAATCAAACCATAGAGTTAAAAACAGGCAGAGGATTTAATAGATATTTCAAAGAAGACTTAAAAATGGCATATGGAAAGGTGTTCAAACATCAATAGACAAATAAAAGATAAGAGATGAGTATAGGACAGGTTGTGGGGTGGCCGAGAATCTTTATATAAGACTTATGGAAATGTAAATTGGCAAAGCCATTATGGAAAACAGTATGGAGATTCCTCAATTGGTTTTATATTAAAAATAGAACTATCATATGATCAATCCAGCAATCACACTTCTAGGTGCACTGCCAAAGAAAATGAAGTCAGCATTTCACATAGATGCTAGCATTCCCATGTTCACTGCAGCTGAAAACAAGTGTCCATTGGATGAACAAGTAAAGAAAGAGGATATCCAGCAGAATACCACCCAGATTTTTTTTTTCCAAGACAGGGTTTCTCTATGGAGTCTGGCTGTCCAGGAACTCACTCTATTGGCCAGGCTGGTCTCAAATTCAGAGATCCGCCTGCCTCTGCCTCCCTGGTGCTGGGATTGGGATTAAAGGCGTGTACCACCACCACCACCACCACCACCACCACCACCTCCCTCCCAAGTGAGCATCCAGCCTTTTTTTTTTTTTTTTTTGAGGATTTTTTATAACATACTTTCTTTGATTCTTTGGGAATATTACATCATGCACCCTAATTCTGCTCACCTCTGTCTCCTCACCCCTGCAGTGCCTCCCCAAAAGAAAATTTTAAAAAATCGAAACAAAATGAAGCAATCAAAAACAAGAACAAAACAAAAAAATAAACAAAACAACAAAAACCCTCTTTGGTTCTCCTTCTTTCCCACCTCTTCATTCATCCTGGTGGCATTGGGAGTGGTGTGTCACACAGTATACCATTTTGTCTAACCGGCTTTACTAGCAAATGTTCATTGCAATGAGCCACTGGTCTGGATCAAGGCCTCTGGTTTCTGGTACACCATCACCACTAGATCCTCACGGAAACTCCTCTGGTGTATTCTGTGGCTGCCCTGAATTATGGAGATCCTGTGGGCATTGTTCCACAGGACCAGTCCCTTCACGAGCTCCAATGGGTCCTAGATGGTGTAGATGTTAGGGTGAGTCGACCCTAAGATTGGCTGTGAGCCTGGGTGACAGCTGAGCTGGTCAGTCTGGGCCCCTGGAGCCACCTGCCTCTCAAGTGAGAGGGTAGAGCCAGCTCCCCTAAGCCCATGCCATCTCCTCCACCTGTGGTAAGGAGTGGAGCCATCTCTTTCGAGTACAAAGGCCAGCTCTCTTGCTAAAGTATCCAACTAATGCAGGGCCAGGGAAGGGCGGGGCCAGTTCAGCACGGCCCTCTGATTTCAACATGCATGGTCCCTACGGCCCCGTGAGGTGATCCACCACACACATTAACACAGACCCTAGCTGCAGCTGGACCATGGCCCTCTACAGCAGCTTGGGCCTGGATGAAGCACGGGCCAGTCAGATCAGGATGGCTCTGGCAGCAGCCTGACCCCTAGACACCAACACGGCCCCAGGTTGCAGCCCTAACTCCAGGCTTCTTTGCGACCTTTGGTGGCAACATGGGCCCCAGACTTCAACACAGACCCTAGCTGCAGCTGGACCACTGACCCAGACATGACCCTAGGCAGCAGCCTGGGTCTAGTGTCCAGCTTTTGTAAAGAAGGAAACCTTGCTATGTTGGACAATATCTTTCTTTTCCAAGGGTTCTACATTAAACTGAGTCTGTATTAAACTTTGTGGACTTTTTCTTGTCATTTGCCTCTAATAGTCTAATAACTAAATGGCATTACATGCATCAGTACTAAAAGTCATTTAAAGATCATTTAAGGTATTTAAAAAGATAAACAGTGATGTGTGTAAGTTCCTTTAAAAATTACCTTTGTGTATGTGGGCAGGCACATGCCAGGGCCCATGTGTGGAGGATGGAGCATAACTTTTCAGTCAGTTCCTTCCTTCCCCCATGGGTTTCAGGGACTAAACTCATGTCCTCAGGCTTGAGTCATCTTCCACCTTACATGAGCAAATCCACCCTTGGTTACCAAGCTCATGAAACAATAGAATGATGATAATCCAGGGCTGAGAGATAGTGGTGAGAGAAAGATATAGATTGAAAGTACAAATTTTAGAAGCTGGCAAGAGGGCTCAGTGGCTAAAGACAACTACTTCCAAGTCTGACAACTGGAGTGCAGCCCCAGAACACCTGTGGTAGAGGGAGAGGGCCAACTCCTACAAGCTGTCCTCTGACCTCCACAGGTGTGCTGTGGCATGACCAAGGCTGGACTCACAAACATACACACATATATACATGCACAAACACCATACACACATACATCAAGCACATATAAATAAAAATTAATTTAAATTTTTAAAGGATGTCTCCTAAAGATGAAATAATTAAAATGCAGCAGATAAGGCTGGGATATAGAATGTCTGCCTCAATTACACAGAGCCCTGGGTTTAATTACTAGCACCATGTAAAGCAGCTATGATGGTGCAAATCTACAATCCTAGTACTCAGGAGGTAGAGGCAGAAGAACAAGAAGTTCATAATGCTTACATAAGAAAACAAGAAAGAGAGCCAGGCGTGGTGGCGCACCCCTTTAATCCCAGCACTTAGGAGCAGAGGCAGGCAGATCTCTGTGAGTCTGAAGCCAGGCTGGTCTACAAAAAGAGTTCCAAGTCAGCCAGGGCTGTTACACAGAGAAACCCTGTCTCAAAAAGCAAAAACACAAAAAAAGAAAAGAAAAGAAAAGAAAAAAGGTATAAATAAAGGTATACAACCTTTAAAAGCTGGGGTGGGAGGCAGAAGATTAAAACAACAAAAGAAAAAAGAAATGCAATCATTGACATGGAATCAACCAAATAGAAAAGTAATACAACCAAAAGTTAACTCTTTGAAAAGATCAGCTGAATAGAGTCAACAAAATTCATAATATCCTACTAGAATAAGACAAGAAAAAAACTGAAACATGAGAACTGGGATGTAGCTCGGCTGGTAGTGCCCACTGTGGTGCTGTGAATGAGAATGGCCCCACAGGCTCTTGTGTTCCAATGTTTGGTTCCCAGTGAGTACAACTGTTTGGGAAGAGTTAGGAGGTGTGACCTTGTTAGAAGAGGTATATTGCCAGGTGGTGGTGGCACATGCCTTTAATCCCAGCACTTGGGAGGCAGAGGCAGGTGGATCTCTGTGAGTTCAAGAACAGCCTGGCCTGGGGAGTGGCAGGTGGATGGGAGAAAGGACTTACATGTGAAACAAGCTTGTTCCCTAACTTGAATAAATAAATAAAAAAAAAGAAGCAGAAGTAAGGAGAAAGCAGTGAATGAAACAAGTATATTTTGAGTTAATTATTATATTGTAAGAGAGTAAAGATATTGATTAAAACTAAAATTTGGAAAAGAAAAAAAAAAAAAAAAAAAGAACAGCCTGGTCTACAAGAGCAAGTTCCAGGACAGCCTCCAAAGCCACAGAAGAGGTATGTCATGGGGTGGGAAGGGCCCCACTCTCTTTCCTCCCCCCTCCCTCCCTCTCCCTCTTCTCTCTCTCTCCCTCTCTCTCTCCTCCCCCCTTCCCTCTTTCCTCCCCTCCCTCCCTCTTTCCTTCCCCTCTCTCCCTCCTCTCTCCCCCTCCTTCTCTCTCTCCCTCCCTCTTTCCTCCCTCCTTCCCCTCTCTTTCCCCCTCCCTCTCTTCCTCTCCTCTCCCCTCCCTCTTTCCTCCCTCCTTCCCCTCTCTTTCTCCCTCCCTCCCTCTCCCCTCCTCCCTCTTTCCTCCCCCCTTCCTTCCCTCTTTCCTCCCCTCCCTCCCTCTTTCTTCCCCCTCCCCCTCTCTCTTTCTCCCTCCCTCTTTCCTCCCCCTCCCCCCTCTCTCTCTGCCTGCTGCCTATGGAGCAGGATGTAAAGCTCTGAGCTACTGCTCCCAAACCATGCCTGCCTGCTTCCCACCACAATGATCAGGGACTAGCCATTTAAAACTGTTAATGCTTTCTTTTATAAGAGTTGACTTGGCCATGGTGTCTCTTCACAGCAATAAAACAGTGAGTAAAACACTCACCTAACATACATGGGAAGATGACAAGAGTGGGACTAGATGTTCAAGGTTATCCTCAGCTATATAACAAGCTGAAGGCTACCTTGAGCTATATAAGATTCTGTCACACACAAAAAGATGGCTTATCAGCTAAAAGCATGCAGTGCTCTTGCAGAAGATTTGAGTTCAGTTCCTTGCACCCACATCAAGCCACAACCACCTGTAACTCCAGTTTCTAGGGGTTTATTGCTAAAATTCCTTCTCTGGGGAAGACAATTCCAGGCCCCAATGACAAACCAAGACTCAATATAACCAAGTTCACCCTAGGGCACCAGTGAGTTTTTGTTAGTTTACTTACATAGCATAGGTGAAGGTTCTTTACAGGCATTTGGGTCCTCACCCTCCCCCAAAAGGCCACACTGGAAACTGTTTATCCAGCAGGGAAAATTGATTCTCTATAGATACATAGATGAAGCCACCTTCCCCTAGTATTCCCTGGACTATATTCTCTAGTCCATCCCCAGGCCACATGCAATCAGATCAGAATTGTATACAACAGGTGGTTTGGAGTGGCTGGGTTAAAGTCTACTCAATGAGAGTCTCATGGCCCTCCCTGCCCCTCTTTCTACAAGAGGATGTCAGTCAACAAGTCCAGCTGGGATGGTCTTTTGCAAGCGAGCACAGCTAAACTCCTGAAGAAGATAGGTTGGTTGGCTGAGAGGACAGTCCTGTAGAACAGAGCCTGACTGCCCTCTTCTGGCCTCTAGTGTACCTGCACTCATGAGCACATACCTTACACAGACACGTATAATTAAAAAGTGAAGCTTTAGGGGCTGGAGAGATGGCTTAGCAGTTAAAAGCACTGACTGCCCTCCCAGAGGACCTGGGTTCCATTCTCAGTGCTAGCATGGTACTTCACAACTGTCTATAACACCAGTTTTCAGCCTTTTTTAAAACCTGGGTCTCATGTGTTCCAGACTTTTCTCAAACTTCAAATGATATTGCATTTGATCCTGCAGCTTCCACCACCCAAGCGCTGGGGTCATAGGTGTACACCGTCATGTTCAGTTTATGCAGTGCTGGGGGTGGAACCCAGGACTTCATGAATGCTAGGCAAGCACTCTACCAACTGAGATATCACCTCAGTCCCTACACTCTCATTTAAAAAATAAAATAAGGTGGGGCAGTGGTAGTGCACATCTTTAATCCTGGCACTCAGGAGGCAGAGGCAGACAGATCTCTGGGAGTTCAAGGTCAGCATCAGTTAGCAGTTACATTAAATGGGACAAACCTTCTCTCCCAGAATTCTCAAAATCACAATTACATATCTAGTCTCTAGTTATTTCCTATGTTTTGTATGCATGAAATCTTCCTAGAAATTTATCTAAGGAAATTATCCAACAGAGGGCTACTAGCTTGGGTACAAAGAGGATGACTTTGAGTGTTTTTTCGATTAAAAGAAATAAACTCCAATTTTTTATCAAATAATGTATAACCCACAGATGAAACATTAAGCAACAACATATCATTCAAATGAAAAGGACAAGATACGTGATACAGTATAATTACAATTCTACGAAATTCAAGTCTATGAAAAGGGGACAAGGGCTGGAGAGATGGCTCAGGGGTTAAGAGCACTGGCTGTTCTTCCAGAGGTCCTGAGTTCAATTCCAACAACCCCATGGTGGCTCCCAACCATCTATAGTGAGATCTGGTGCCCTCTTCTGGCCTGCAGGGATACATGTAGGTGGAACACTGCACATGATAAATAAATCTTAAAAAAAAAAAAAGAAAAAGAAAGAAAGAAAAAAGAAAAGGGGACTAAAAGGGAATACACAAAATGAAGTTGTAACAGAGTTACAGAATTATACACTGCTTCCCCCACTTTGTCCCTAGTTTTATAATAAAATACAATTTTTAGTAAATATTAAAGCGACAAGTTGTACTATTTCTTTAAAAATGTGAGCGCCAGGACGGACAATTTGATAAGAGAAAGTGAAGGAACTCTGGCCAGCCCCAGGGTGGCAGACACGGTTCTGGCAGGCCTTGCCCTTCTCCCATTCCCTCAGCCTGACTCAGACCATTAGATTACACCCCTAAAGCTAGCCACCAAGCTCTCTGGTCCCTTATGTGGCCACCTCCTCCTCCTGAGGCTGACAACAAAGGTCCAATTATCATAGTATTGAAGTCCAGCAATCAAAAGTCCTTTTCAGCTATCTAATTAACATGCCCAATTAAAATTAAAATTAAACACCTCGGGCTGGAGAGATGGCACAGCTGTTAAGAGCACTGGCTGTTCTTCCAGAGGACCCAGGTTCAATTCCCAGCAACTACATGGCAGCTCACAGCCATCTATAACTCCAGTTCCAGGGTACCCAACACCCTGGTGCAGGCAAAACACCACTGTACATTAAAAAAACAAAACACTGTTGAATGGCTCATAGTCATTTGTAACTCTTGTTCTAGGGGATCCAAGGCCCTCCACAGTTACCATATGAATACTATACATGCAGGCAAAACACCTGTACACATAAAATAAAAATCTTAAAAGAAATTAAACACCACTTCCTAACATGGGGTTTCCCCTGTACCTTTATAAGCTGCCATTTTCCTATGTGCCTCATTTGTCTCCTCTATCCAGAGGCAGTCCTTCGTCCCTCTGGGATATATTCCCCTGCCCCCTTTCCCTTGCTCCCTTCCCCTTCTCCCTCTTCCTCTATGTCCCATCTCTGACTCTTATTCCCTGCCCTCTGTCCCTCTGGGCAAAGAATTCTCCTTTGTGGTGAGAACTTGATCTTGGGGGTCCTGAGCAGATACTTATCCTTTCAGAAAGAACAATTTGTTTCAACAAATTCTGCTATAACAACTAGATATCTACATGCAAAGTATGGGCCCTACTCCCAGCATACACACAAATTATCTCAAAATGGATCACCACGGACCTAGACTTGGGCACTAAAGCTACAAAACTCTTAGGAAACAGAAAAATCTATGGATTTGAGCTCAGGCAACATCAAAAGCACAAGTGACAGAAGAAAAGCCATATAAACTGGATTAAATCAAATCAAATGAGGAAGAAGGCCTGAGGCAAAGAATGTACGCTGGAAAATCCAGGATTCAGAACAGCCTTGGCAACCATGCACAGTGAGGCCTAGTCTCAGGAAGTGGAGCACCGCCCCACCCAACAAAACAAAATGCGTGTTGTAAATCTACCATCAGGAAAGTGAAGGTAGGGCAGGTGAGAGCATGTCTCGGCAGGTGAGATGGCTCAGGTCGTAAGGGGCTTCAAGCCCGTAAGGGTTCTGACCTGGAAACCGCAAGTTATTCTCTGACCTCCACAAGCATGCTGTGGCATGCACACCTGCCCCCCAGCAAAATAATAAATGAATGTAGGGGTGAGGCAAAGGATGTAAACTAAGTAGAGAGCCTAACTGTGGATTCGATTCCCAGCCCTATAAAACTGGGAAAGAAGCAGGCATCGAAGAGAGAAGGGGGCTGGGGAGAGTTCAGTTCTCATCCTTTCCCATCCTGAGTTTCTCTTTAATCCAGTTTTCTTCTGAGCTGTCTTGAACAGAGACTTGGTGTATTTAATTCAACTCTTTCCAGGTCAGCGAGGTGCTCAGAGGGTAAAGGCACAAGCCAGTTCAACCCTGGGACTCATGGTGGGGCTAAAAGATACCCACAAATTCTCTTCATACCTCCACAGGCACACCATACCACGCATGCATGTGCACGTGCGTGCGTGCGTGCGCGTGCACACACACACACACACACACACACAATGTGTATGAGTGCTAACAAACATACATGTAAATAAAATAAAATTGAAAAACTTAAAATACATTATTTAAAATACATATTATTATTCACAAACGTTACTGTAGGGAATTATGCCGAAAGTCTATGCAGACAACAGTATTAGAATGTGTGCATGCCGTGTTCAACTCATTCTTTTAAAATCTTTACTTATAAATACAATGTGTCTTACATTAAATGCGTTCATAGAAATTCATCATTGATATTCAAGATTATTTACAACTAATTATAGTTTCAAAATATTAAGCACCGATTTTTAGTTACATTTAGAAAAACATACATTGAAATATTTCCTTGTCTTGTACCCATATCCACTCACACATACTTTACATATCCACACATGAAAAAAAAAAAGAAAGAAAAAAATTTCCTTATAAGCTAGACATGGTGGTACACACTTGTATCCTGGTACTTGGAAGACAGGGGCAGGAAGATTGCTTTGAGTTTGAGGCCAGTCTGGGATACAAAATGAACAATAGGTCAGCTAGAGTTATACAGCAACTCTTTGTCCAGCGGAGTAAATATCTTCATTTTTTTCTTGTATGTTCTATCATACCATATGTTAAATGTTAGCTTGCTAATAACATTATTGCATATCTATGACATCGTGTAAGTGAAACATTAATTGGATCCTTATGTTGTTCTTGAAGCAATGGTTCTTGGACTTTACTGTGCACCACGATTACAGAAAAGCTTCTAAAACTGTAGGGTGTGACCCCAAATAGGGTTACCTAACTGAACCTGGGAGTCATTAAAAAAAATTGGCAACAATAAAAGGATTTTGGGTGTACAATGACCAAGAATCAGCCAAAATCAGATTCATAATGGTGGGTGGTAGTGGCACACGCCTTTAATCCCAGCACTTGGGAGGCAGAGGCAGGCGGATCTCAGTGTGTCAAGGCCAGCCTGGTGTACAAAGAGAGTTCCAGGATAGCTAGGACTGTTACACAGAGAAACCCTGTCTTAAAAAATAAAAAACAAAAAAAAGAAAAATCAAATGCACAGTGAATCCAGGGTTTTCCGGCTGCATTTGTCTGTGCTGCATCATAGAGCTTTGCAGCCTTGGTTCTAAACACACACATGCATGCTTTGCACAAACTGTGCATGCCTCAGGCACACAGCACCAATGAACACTGTGAAACACCTGCTTAGAGTAAGTTATAAACTGCAGTGTTTTTACTGTCCAGAGAATATCTTCTGCTCTTATACAAACATAATGGAGCTGGGCATGGTGGCACACACCTTTAGTCCCAGCAGGGAGGCAAAAGCAAGATAATCTCTGTGAGTTCCAGGCCAGCCTGGTCTCCAGAGTGAGTTCCAGGACAACCTGGGCTACACAGAGAAACCCTATCTCAAAAAATAAAAACAAACAAGCAAAAAGAACATAATGGGGGCTGAAGAGATGGTCCAACTTAACAGTTAAGAGCACTTGTTGCTCTTATAGAGAACCCAGGTCAACCAACTGTAGCTCTACATTCATGGGATCTGATGCCCTCTTCTGAACTCCACAGGTACCAAGTATGAATGTGATGCACATACATACATTCAGGCAAAACACTCACAAATAAATCTAATTTTAAACTGGTTTAATTGTTTCGAACTAAGACATGTTATATTTTCCTGCAGTCATTCCTCAGAATGTGAATATCAAATTAGCATATCTTTGGATTAGATTGTGTAAGGATGTTTGATTTTAAAACGGCTGTTTGCATTGCTCACTTGAGTTTAATAAAAATTGCTAAATGAATTTTGGCTTGAGATTAGGAGAAAATTGTCAACCATTTCGGAAACAGCCCTAAATATACTTCTGCCATTTTGTAACATACATTAATGCAAAGTGGCCCCCTCAACATGGATGACTGTAAAAATCAAATTATCAATTAACTGTGAAAAATGCTGAAGATGCTCTATGTCCTGCAGTATCAAATATTCAGCCAAGATTTAATTATTTATGAAAATAAACAAGCATATCCATCTCATTAGCATGTTAATTTGCATCATCTTTAATAAATGGCAAAGTTGTATGAATATCAAAGAATTGTGTTAAAACAGATTTCTTTATGATTTATTATCAGCAAATATTTCATTTGTATAACTAGTTTTCCTGCCTATATGCCTGTAATAGTTTTGCTTCTCTGTTGCTATGATAAAGCCATGACCAAAAGCAACTTGGGGAGGAAACGGCTTATTCCAGCTTACAGGCTAGAAGCTACTGACAAGGGAAGTCAGGGCCAAAGTTCACGAGGGAACCTGGGGGCAGGAACTGAAGCACAACCCATGAAAAATGCTACTTTGCTGTACCACAAGCATGCCTGGTGCATACAGACCAAAAAGAGGCAAGCAGATCTCCTATAACTACAATTAAAAATGAGTGTGAGTTGCTTTGTGGGTACTGGAAACCAATCCCACCCATGTCCTCTGGAGGAGGAACCAGTGCTCTTAACCACTCAGACATCTCTCCAGCACTCCTGACCCCCAAAACGTGTTTTTAAAAGATTTGATATGCAGCTTTTAAAATTTTTATTTATTTTTATTTTATGTGCATTGATGTTTTGCCACAGGTGTTGGGTCCCTTGAACCTGGAGTTACAGACAGCTGTGAGCTGCCATGTGGGTGCTGGAAACTGAACCCGGGTCCTCTGGAAGAGCAGTCAGTGCTCTTAACCGCTGAGCCATCTCTCAAGACCTTAAAAGATGGGTTTTTTTTTTTTTTTGAATAATTTACTTTATTTTATGTTCATTGGTGTGAAGGTATCAGATCCCCTGGAACTGGAGTCACAGACAGTTGTGAGCTGCCATGTGGGTGCTGGGATTTGAAGTCAGGTCCTTTAAAAGAACAGCCAGTGCTTTTAACTGCTGAGCCATCTCTCTAGCCCTAAAAAGGGCTAGATTTTTAAAAAGTCTTGTGACTGAGGCTATAGCTATGTAGAGTGGTTGCTTAGAAGGGGACTAGAGTTATAGCTCAGAAGAGAGCCATGCCTGAGATCCTGAGTTTAACTCCTAACATGGGAAAGAAACAACTGTAAACAGTAAACAGACACTGGTGTGGGCCATGGGAGGGAATGGTACTTCAGGCTCACCTCTGGGACATGCTTCTAGTAGGAGATACCATTAGAAATGAGTGTTGAGGGCTCAATCTCTAGATTGGAAAGGAGAAGAAAATAAACTAATGAATAATTTATGCTGATTTATCCTCTGAGTCATCATTTTATGATGACTTTTAAAGCCAACCAGCATCTTAGTGTGCTTCCCTTTCTCCATACATGTCCTTCAAGGATTTTAGTATTTCTGTACATTTATGTGCCAAATATAGATACATGGTGGAATAAATACAAAGAAACACTTATCCCTTTACATCTTTGGAAAGTAAATAGTATTTAAGCCTAGTTGAAATGGGTAAACTTCAGGGAGTCTTCAGTTCAAAAGTCTTTACAAATTGGTATCAGGTAGCACAAAGGAAGAAAGAAAGAAGGAAAGAAAGAAAGAAAGGAAGGAAGGAGGAAGGAAGGAAGGGGTAGATGGAGCAGGAAGGAAAGAAGGGAAGAGGGAGAGAAGGAGGGAGAGAGAGAGAAAGAGAGTTTACAAGTCATTGTTCTAAAAGCCAAAGAAAACAGATTGGATGGCTATAATGAGAGCCAGTTCAGGGTCAGCGAAGTCCACTCTGACGAGAATTTCAGGCAACAAGATAACAAGCTTTGGAGTCAGAGGCATCAGAATTCCAATTTTGATTCTACTATGTGTCTTGTGTGACCTTGGAGAAATCAACTAATGCCCTAGGAAATAATTTTCTTATCTGTGAAGCAGAATAACAGCATTGAGGTTTTTAGTGCACCACTGCTCACAGGACCAGCTACGACCCTGACCATGCTTGAGCTGCAGGGTATCGTATCGCCGGCTTGTGATCTGATTTTAAATTGCATACTTCCTGAGAAAAAGAAACATGCTTATTTATTTCTATGAAGCAGCATTTAGCACAGTGTCTGGCATGTGATAAATTCTTATTATGAATAAATATTATTCTCACTATAGTAAAATTATTTTTTCACTTGAAATCTTTTTTGAAATAAGGAAACAAGCTTCATATATATCATTTTAAAAGTAGTTTTTAATCATATTTTCTTAGAACTTACTGTTAATTATGCATCATAAAATGTCAAATGATTTAGTATTTTGTTTGAACATAGCTGGTCATCTATGCTGAAGAAACAGAATACTATAATAATTTTCTATGGTCTATATCAACCACAAAAACTACCAGGCAACATAAAACTATATTTATTTGACAACCACTTTAAAAAGTTAATAAAATAAAAAGCCTTTTAAACTAAGGAAATTCTCAAAATGGAAAGCTCAATTAATTAAAATCTTTTATAGTCTTTGGGGAAATGAGAAGAAATTCAGTTTCATGGTTTGATAATTCTGACCTATGTAGAAATATAAAATGTACTAATTACTTAATGTTGTATTTAATGGACTTTTCCACTGTGGCATTTAATTAGCTCATATGACTAAGAGTATAACTGTAAGGTGCTTTTTATAATTATTAGACCTCACTCTGAGAGAATGCCTTTATTTTATACTTGATTTTCTTTTCTTTCTTTTGTTTTGTTTTGTTTTTCAAGACAGGGTTTCTCTGTGTAGCTTTGGAGCCTGACACTCATTCTGTAGACCACGCTGGCCTCACACCCACAGAGATCTACCTGCCTCTGCCTCCTGAGTGCTGGGATTTAAAGGTGTGCACCACCAACACCCAGCTATACTTGATTTTCAATATTTTTTTCCTTTTCCTCCTCTTCCTTTTGTACTGGAATCAAACTCTAGGCTTCATGCATGCTGTCCAGTTACTTGACCACTTAACTATACCCCAGCACTTTAATTGTCAATATATTTGAATAGAACTAAATTACCATCTTTTTGCCCAGTTTTTGATAAATGCTAGGAATTGAGCCCAGGGCCTTAGTACATGCTAATATCACTTGGCCTATATTTTCTCTTCTTTTCTTTTATAGCCAGTGGAATCCTGGCCTTTAATGACAAGCTTTACTTAGAGCCATTTTTAATGTGTTATTCAAAAGAAAAATGATTTTACAGAAATGTTTCTGAAACTGTTATAGAAGATGGATACAATGGTGAGGGTTATAATCCATGACACTTTTAGAATATGTATTATCAATTTTTTAGGTTAATGTATAATCTATTGCTTATTAATGACCAGCATATGTTTTGTTGGCTTCTAAACTATGTTACATTTATGATATTAATATAGTTTGCAAACCCAAAAGTCTTTCTCCTTTTTAAAGTAATTAAAAAAACAGGAGCTGGAGAGATGGCTCAGCAGTTTAGAGTATTCCTATTCTGCAAAGGACCAGAGCTCAATTCCCAGCACTCACATGGTGGCTCATGACCATCCTTAACTCCAGTGCCAGGGAATCCAAAAGGGGCTTTGATACCCTCCTTTGGCCTCTACTAGCACCAGACATACACATGGTGTACATCCATGCATGCAGGCGGGCAAAACACTTATAATTTTAAATAAAATAATGAAAAAATTAATGTCTGGGTGTGGTGGCACATGCCTTTAATCCCAGCACTAGGAAGGTAGAGGCAGGTAGAATTCTATGAGTTTGAGGGCAGCCTGGTCTACAGAGTGAGCTCCAGACCAGCCAAGGCTACATAGTGAGAAACTTTCTCAAAATTAAAAAAAAAAATGTAAAAGGGGGCTGGGGTTGTACCTCAGAGGTAGAGCACACGGTTGGGATTCATGAAGTCTTGGGTTCAAACATCAGCACCATAGAAAATAAATATTAACTGAGAGATGGCAGTTGGTCAAATGTTTGCTGTGCAAGCAAAGGACCTAAATTTGGAGCACTAATACCATAGACACAAGGTGAATTCCTGTAATTCTGATGCTGGGGAGACAGAGACAGGTAGATTCCTGGAGCTCCTTACTAACCAAACAACTCAGCTGAATCAGTGAGTTTCCTGTTCAGTGAGAGGCCCTGCCTCAAAAAATAAGGTGGGGAGCAATTAAGGAAAACAAGATATGACCTCTATGCGCGCACGCTCGCGCACTCACACCCACCCACCCACCCCCCCACACACACACATTGCTTTTCAAAAGAGACATGTAGGCTGGGCATTGGTGGCGAATGCCTTTAAATCCCAGCACTCAGGAGGCAGAGGCAGAGGCAGGAGGATCTCTGTGAGTTCGATACCAGCCTGGTCTACAAGAGCTAGTTCCAGGACAGCCTCCAAAGCCACAGAGGAACCCTGTCTTGAAAAACAAAAAAACAAAAAAAAACAAAAACAAAAGAAAGAGAGGGAGAGTGAGAGACATGTATTGGGTAGATGGCTATTACATTAGGAATAAAAATTATAGAGGGAAAAAAGGATGCCTCTGGCTACTTAAATAAGAATTGGAATTTAAATTTTAAATAGATTGCATCATTAGTCAACTACTTAACAGAAAAAAATATCTGCAGGCATCTTAGTAAATGAACAATTAGCTTTTTTAAGAAAATTGCCATTCCTACAAACTAGATAGCAAGATGCAAGCTTTTGTAAATTTATTGTTTAAATAACTGCTGGATTTCAAATTCTGTTTGCAATAGCAGCACTAATAGCTTTTTCTTTATAAAGTGAGGGGGTGAGGGTGGAAAGTGCCTACAAGTGAAGGCAATGTTGGTATTTTGTAAAATGGTATTTATTTTTATGTTATGTGCATTGGTGTTTCGCCTGCATGTGTGTCTGAGTGAGAGTGTTAGATCTCCTTCAACTGCAGTTATGGTTATGAGCTGCCATGTGGTTGCTGAGAATCGAACCAGGTCTTCTGGAAGAGTAGTACCCAGTGCTCTTTAACTGCCGAGCTATCTCTCCAGCCCCACCTTTTTCTTTTATTAGAAGCAAGAGTTTACAATAGTATTTGGCGTAAAAAAAAAAATAATCCTTAAAATGTTCTTTATCTATAGGTAGTCTCTGAACAGGATACCTTTTTTGGATGAAAGATAAAATGAAAACCCTACCTCCCCTCCCCATCAAAAGGGATGCTAATTACAGTTACCAGAAAAAACTGCCTGTTCTGTGCAGAATAAATATCCACAATGGCAGAAAGGCAGGGCACTGTGTATCTGCAGAGTCTCTTGGGGAGTTAATAGTGTTGGCTAAGACTAGGAGGAAGAAAAACCAACACTAGGGAGGCAGAGGCAGGTTTGTCTCTGTGCATTCCAGGTCAGCCTGGTCTACACAAGAGTTCCAGGACAGCTAGGACTACATAGAGAAACCCTGGGTGTATGGGGGGAGGGGGAGAGAGGGGGGGAGAGAGAGAGAGAGAGAGAGAGAGAGAGAGAGAGAGAGACAGAGACAGAGACAGAGACAGAGACAGAGACAGAGACAGAGACAGAGAGAGAGCACAAAGACAGGGAAATCCGCTGGGAGGCTACTAAAGTAATGACAAGATATGATAAAAGCCTAAACTAGAGCTAGGGAGATGGCTCAGTGGGTACAAGTGCTTGCTGCACAAGCATGAGGACCCAAATTCACATCTCTTAAAAACCCAGGTAAGGGGCTGGAGAGATGGCTCAGAGGTTAAGAGCACTGGCTGTTCTTCCCAAGGCCCTGAGTTCAATTCCCAGCAACTACATGGTGGCTCATGTCTATCTATAATGACATCTGGTGTCCTCTTCTGGTGTGCAGGTATACATGGAGGTAGAATGTTGTGTATATATAATAAAGAAAGAAAGAAAAACCATGTAAAAGCCAGAGATGAAGAGACAAGCCAGCTAGTCTATAGTACATAGTGGAAAAACATGGTAGAAGATGAAGAAGTACACCTGAGGTTGTCCTCTGACCTCCAGAGGCACCTGCATAGACACAGACACAGACACAGACACAGACACAGACACAGACACAGACACACACACACACACACACACACACACACGGGTGGGGGGACAAAGAGAGAAACGTTTAAAAAATAATAATCTGAATTCAGCAAATGGCAGTGATAAAAACTCAATGAATTGGGCTGAAGAGATGTCTTAGAGGTTAAGAGCACTGACTGTTCTTCCAGGGGTCCTGAGTTCAATTCCCAGCAACCACATGGTGGCTCACAACCATCCGTTATGGGATCTGGTGTCCTCTTCTGGTGTGCAGATATACATGGAAGCAGAATGTTGTATACATAATAAATAAAATATTTAAAAAAACGCAATGAATTATTACATCTACATCTTTACTGAGATTTTCCTTTGTAGGAAATAGATGTGTAATATAACGTAAGAATCATAAAATGGTCACCATTAATTACCACCCCTTTGTCAGATTCACTAGATAATGGCACTAACACACAAATCTGCCTTGGCTTTCTCATTTGTAAAACTGCTTACTAATAAAATACATGTATTTTCTGTAATGGTTAAAGGAGGAGACATAAGAAACAGTGCCTACATTGACTCTCAATAATGTTGGGTCTGAACAGTGCACTGCTGTTAAAAGGGCTACAATCATTTCGGATGCAGACAATTCTGACTGTCATAAAATTTACAATTTTAACGTCACCTTACACAAAGGTACTTTTATTTACCAATCCAAATTAGAGACCGCCCTGAGCAAAGGAGGTTTTTCCCACTCCCTAGACAGGGTCTTGCTAATGTAGCAATGATAGCCTCAAACTCCAATCCTCCTGTCTCGGCCTCCTAAGTGCTGGGCTTACAAGCATTTGCCATCAAACCTGGCTTGAGTTCTTTTTCTCTTCTCTTTTCCTGGAAGAATTGTATTTTGGGCTGGAGATGTGGCTCACTTGATAAAGTACTTGTCTGGCATGCCCAAAGTCCTGGCCTGTTTCCATTACCACCTGAAACCAGGAGTGGGGTGCATACCTGTAATCTCAGCACTAGGGGGAGAGGAGGAAGGATTGGAAGCTCAAAGCCATCCTGGCCAGCCTGGGCTCTATGAGATGCTGTCTCAAAGCACAACAATGAAAACAAAAACACCACAGAGCCCTGTGGTGGGGATACAGTTCTGTCGGTAAAGTGGTTTCCTTAACTTGGACAGACCCTGATTCAATCGCACTGCGTGCCTGAAATCACAATGTTCTGGTGATAGAGGCAGGGGGATCAGAAATTAAATATTATCCAGAGCTACAGAGCAAATTCTAGGCCAGTAACAACACAGAGTCCTAGGGCTGGGGAAGTGGGTCAGCAGTTAAGAGCACTGCCTGCTTTTCCTAAAGTCCTGAGTTTAATTCCCAGCAACCACATGGTGGCTCACAACCATCTATAATGGGATCTGGTGCCCTCTTTTGGCCTGTAAGCATACATATAGGCAGAACACTGTATACATAATAAAGAAATAAATATAAAAAAATAAAAGAGTACTGATGACAGCTTAGGCAATAAGGGTGCTTGCCACCAAGCCTAATGACCAAAACTCCATCCCAGGAACATTCATGGTGGAAGGAGAGAACTGATTCCCACAAATTATTCTCTGACCTCCATGTGACCTCCAAATACACACCCACATGTATAATAAGCAAACAAATGTAATCTTTTTTAACTAGAAGGGAATTGTTCTACTGAAAAGAGATATTTAGAATAAAACCTAATAGTTGAGCTGAGCAGTAAAAGGAAAGAATAAAAAGCTGACGAGGCAAAGAAAACAAAGGTACAGAGGCAAGAATGAGCATCCCTCCAGGGTCTGCAAATTCAATTAAGATCACTAAGCTTAGTGCCTGGTTAACTGGCCAAAACCACGGGTTAATTTCGTAAGACTAGATGAGGCAGCCAGGAGCAGTCTGAGGTGGGGCCCTGGCAGCTAATCGAGCATGTCCACCCCAGCAGCAAACCCAAGACACTGGGATGCGTTTTTTTAGCAGACAGAAAAGCAACACTCTGAAGTATGAAAAATTGTTTGGTTCTTTGTAGCCGGATGGTAGCTTGGAGCCGGCTGGTGGGAATGGAGGCAGAACATTTTGTTTTCATTTAGAAATGAAATTAAAAGATTCCTAAACAAAATAATTAAAATGTTCCATCTTGCTTCTCTATGGTGGTATAGAGAATTTCAGAAATGGCTCCCTAAAGATACACTGCTCTAAACACTGAAACCTGGGAACATGAATGAGACATTACTCTATGATTATGTGCTTATTATGTTGTGAGATTTTTTTCCAGTGCTGGGGATTAAACTCAGGGGTCCCATATATGGAGGACCAAATTCTGTCACTGAGAGAAGCCTCCAACTCCAGTCTTTAAAAAAATATAAAGTCTAAGCCTGTACAGTTTGCTAGATTAGCCATTGACCATCCTGTGGCTATGAAGTGTTTGAGTTTGGGTTTTTTTTCGTTTGTTGTTTGTTGCCTGGCTATTAAGTGTTTGAGTATAAATAAAACTGTGTTACCATTTTCAAATACACAAAGAACTTTAAAAACATGATGTAAGAGTTTTATTATCATTTTATGTAGATTATAAATTGAAATGTAAATATTTTGGGTACTTCTGGTTAAATAAGTTATTGAAACTAAACTCATCTTTTTCTTTTCATTTTTTTCTCTTTTATTCAAGATAAGATTTCCCTATAGAATCCTGGATGGACTCACTGTGTAAACCAGACTGGCCTCAAGTTCACAGCAATCTCTAGCCTCAGCCTAGTATATGATGGGATTATAGTCACCACACCAGCTCTTTTCACTTTTTAATGTGTGGTTAATGAAAAATTTAAAACAATATATGTGAGCCTGGTCTACAGCGTGAGTTCCAGGATAGCCAAGACTACACAGAGAAACCCTTTCTTAAAAGAACAACAAAAACCAAAAACCCAATATATGTGGCTCATATTACATTCCTATTAGATAGAGGGGGTTGGGTGTTTAACTCAAAAGTAAAGCGCTTGCCTAGTAAATGCACAGCCTTGGGTTCAGTCGTCAGGTCCAAGAAGAAAAACAAAACAACAAAAACGGGTAACCTACTGGATGGAGCTGGTTTAAAAATTTAGGTAATGGTTCCTCTTCTAGAATGTCCTAAATCATGATCATAACCAGCCAAAAGTATTTGTCTCTTCTACAAATATCAATGGCATAGCCGGGCGTTGGTGGCACACACCTTTAATCCCAGAACTTTAAGCTGGGAGGTAGTGGCGCACACCTTTAAATCCCAGCACTTAGGAGGCAGAGGCAGGCAGATCTCTGTGAGTTCAAGACCAGCCTGGTCTACAAGAGCTAGTTCCAGGACAGTCTCCAAAGCCACAGAGAAACCCTGTCTCAAAAAAAAAAAAAAATATCAATGGCAATAATGGTATATAGCTGTGTAAAAAAAAATAAGGTGTTACCACAAATGAAATAGCAACCAGAGGAGCTAGAGAGATGGCTCAATGGCCCAACACCCAAATGTCTGCAACACCAGTATCCTGTCTTGCCTTCCCAGGTGCTAGGAGCGCATATACACACATCACACACACACACACACACAGACAGACACACACAAACAGAGAGAGAGAGAGACAGAGACAGAGACAGAGACACAGAGAGAGACAGAGACAGAGAGAATGCACTTATATTGCCTGCATCTTAGAAGGGACTTTGGACTTTTGAACAGTGTTGGCACTGTAACACTATGGAAATCATGAAGTTGAACTGAGTATGTTTTGCATTACTAGATAGATCATGAGCCTATGGGAACAGGGACGGAAAATTACAGTTTGAATGTAAAATGTACACCAGAAGCTCATGCATTTGAACACTTGATCTGAAGCTGCAGTGATGTTTTGATAGGTTGTGGAACCTTTTGAAATGGGGCCTAGCTGGTAGACAGGGATGTCAGGACAGGGCTTAGATGGTTATAGGTGGCTCCGGTTCTGGCTCAACATTTCCATTTCCTGATCTGCCCAGATAAAACATGTCACACCTAAAGTTCTTGCCACCATAGATGGCATCCCATCCATCATGCTTCCCTTACCATGAAACTGTAAACTAAAATAAATCCTTTATCCCCAGGTTGCTTCTGATGAGTATTTTGTCTCAGCAACAAGTCATACACACACACACACACACACACACACACACACACACACACACACACACCAGGATGGGGCAGCAGATTTTGATACGGAGTATGATATACCTATCAACTTGTTGGAGTCTGTCTGTGAGTGAGTTTTTAGATTGGTTTAAATGAGATTGGAAGACCCACTATGGATGGTACTATTTCATAGGCCAGAATCCAAGAATAAATAAGAGAAAGCAAGTGAGGCACCAGCATTCATTTTCCTTTGCTTCCTGACGGTGAATGCTATGTGACCAGCTCCCTTATTCTCCTGCCAGCATGACTATAGATGACATCTGCCCCATGACGTAGACTATATATTCCCTCTAACACAAATAATAAAAACCAGAGACTGATAATGGGGTTCAGGCTTCAAACTGGAGATCAGAAAAGCAAAGCAGCCAAGCCACTGGCTTTTACCTCTACCTCAGACTGAAATGGCAATCCTGTCTCCACAAATCCTCAGAGACAATGCTCTCCACCAAGCTTCAGACTGCAATCCCAGACTGCCTCTCCTCAACATGGCTGGAGACAAATTCTCTCCTGAGACCCTTTGCTTCTTCCTTTTATATCTCTCAAATCCTGGGGTTAGGGACATGGGATCCCCAGCACTTGGGAGGAGAGGCAGGTGGATCTCTGTGAGTTCGAGACCAGCCTGGTCTACAAGAGCTAGTTCAAGGACAGGCTCCAAAGCCACAGAGAAACCCTGTCTCGAAAAACAAAACAAACAAAAAAAAAAAAAGTGCTGAGATCACCTTTGTTTGAGCTGTTTCTCTTTTAGATTGGATCAATTTCATGTAGCTCAGTGTGGCCTTGAACTAACAGAGATCATCTACACCTGTCTTTTGAGCCCTGGGATTAAAGGTGTGTACCACCTCTGCCTAGCTTCCATATATAACTAGTGTGGCTGGCTTTGCATTCTGATACTTCAGGCAATCTATTAAATTGTAAATAACATACCACCGCACTTCCCCATGACTGTTGTTAGCACTCAGACATCTGTACTGGCCTGCCCTGGGGGTCCTGACGGGATACGTCCTCAGCTGCTGCCACTAAGAGACAGCACCACCTGTGCACATTTGCTGTGTTCCCTTATAAAAGGTGGACCTTGCCCACCTCAGTCTCTCTCTCCCTCGACCCCCATCTCCCTCCCTCTCTCCTCTCTTCCTCTCTCCCACCACTTCTGTCCCCAGAGGCCAGCTCCCCACCCCCTCCCCCTTTCCCATTCCCTTTCCCTAATTAAAAAACTCCACTCTGGCTTTTTGTCGAATGATAGCATCTCTCTCTCTCTCTCTCTCACTCTCTCTCTCTCTCTCTCTCTCTCTCTCTCTCTCTCCCCTGCCGTTTTTTTAAACAACAGCCATAGAGATCAAACTGGTCATCTTACACATGCTACACGTGTTCAACCATTGAGCCACAGTCCTGCGCCCCCTCCCCCCCTTTTTTTCTTTGAGACATGATCTCACTCTGTAGCCGTGGCTGTCCTGGAGCTCACTGTAGACCAGGCTGACCTCAAACTCAGAGATCCATCTATCTCTGCCTCCTGAGTACTGAAATGAAAGGCATGTGCCACTATGCCCAGGCCATATATTTCTTATATACCAATATTACACAGTCTTTTTACTTGCAATTTAGCTCATTTCAGAAACATACTATTTTTTTAGAAAAATTAAATGTAACTAAGAAAATAACATGTTTCATGCTTGTGTTACAAAGTTCAATCTTAGACTATTAAAAAATATGTATTTGTATGTAGGGGGTACACACAGAAGCCAGAAGAAGAAACTGAATCCCTCAGAGCTGGAGTTGTAGGCATTATGGCACACCTGTCTAGTTGCAGAATGCTGAGATTTAAACTCTGGGCCATCTCTCTAGCCCCTAATTATTGCAAAACTTTTTAAAGTTATTTATCCATTTCATGAGAACTAAAAAATTTTAAACTGGGACATAAAATCCTTAAATCTATTTAATCAAGCACAGGTGACCCACACAGTTTACAGTGTCCTTAAAATTAAAGAAGACACACCACTGTCAACCTCTCAGCTCCCAGGCTTGCCACGAAATCAGCTGCGTTCAGAACAAATTACCAATCTCCATAATTACAGAAAATATTAATAGCATTTCATTTCTTTATTTTTTTTCTTGTCACTACTGGGGACTGAATCCAATGCCTTCCTTATTCTAAACAAGTAATTACCACTCTTCTATATCCTCATACTCAGCTCCTGCTTTTTGGAGGTGTGGTCTTGCTATAGCATGGGCTGGCCTCAAACAGGCCATCCTCTAGCCTCCATCTTCAGAATGCAGAGAATTACAGGTGTGTGACACCAAGCCAGGCTTAATTTCATATTTTGTATATAATAGATTTTGCCATTTTTTCCTTCACTCTCAGGAATTATTTTAGGTACACCTCACTGTGAAGACTGCTTGAATGGTGGAATTATAAACATTAGTTTCTCAAAAGATATGATGCAAACGATAGCTTGCATGAGGAATGTGCACTGGGTACTCTGGAAGGGCACATAGAAGAGACACTTGGTTCATTATAGATGGGAGAAAGGGGAGGACAGGTTTCCTAAAGAAACTGGTAATAAATGGACACCTACATAAGAGATTAGGCTGGCCACAGATGGAGCATGTTGCTTTCTCAATGTGGGGAAAAGACACTATTTAGACAGTGCAGATATTATAGAGAGAATAACATATGCACACTGATGTCTTCACAGTCTGCAATAGCTGGAGTGTAGTTGCTAGAAGTGAGTGGAGTGGAGGTGATTCCAGAGACCTGGCCAATGAGGTAAGACAGAAAGCCTCACTCCCTTTCATCTGGAGACCAATGGGAGTAACTGGCAAAGGCTATGTATGAAATAATTGGGCTTGGCCTGAAGAAAAGTCCAGACTTTGTCCTCAAGTCTTAGGAAGAAATCTTTAAGTGCCCAGAATCTCTGATTACATCAAAATATTCTTAAATGCAAATGCCAATGAGAATTCTGAAAACTGGGACTTGGGTGACTTCTTAGATGGTCAGCACTCTGAGCATATTACAGAAGGATAAGAGATCCCCAAGTATAATGGCACCTGACTCTGACACTCTCCTACAGGGCACCTCTTCCTTGGGCTGGTTTTAATCTGTAGCTTGTCCTTGTAATAAAGTATATCCATAGTGGTCAATGAGTTCTGTTTGTCTTTCTAGAGAATTATTGGATTTGAGGGTGGTTTTGAGAAACTCCCAAACTTGCAGCTGGTTCTCAGGCATGAGAGTGGTCTTCTATGATCTCTTTCTTCTAAACTTTGTTGGAACTGTCTTTACGGGTTGGGATCAGAAATCTTAGGGAGACTTGGAAGTTTAGGACTATGCCCTTAACCTTGCAGTTTAGTTAACATCAATTAAGGGTAAAAATGTCTAAGGTATGGCTGGCAGGATAGCTCAGTGGAGTGGATACAGAAACTTGTTGCCAAACCTGATGACTTGATCTGAGTTCAATCCCTGGGACCCACGTGATAGAAGGAGATAATTTACTACCACAAGTATATATACATATGTACACACACACACACACACACACACACACACACACACAAATAAATATAAATACATACATACTATTAAAATTTTAATGTTTTAGTATAACACTTATACTATATCTATATAAATCTACATAATCTGAGGCTGGAGAGGTGGTTTGGTGGTTAAGACCACTGACTTCTCTTCCAGAGGACCCAGGTTCCATTCCTAGTACCCACATGGTGGCTCTTAACCATCTGTTAACTATGCATGTGATGCACCAACATATATGTGGGCTAAGCACATTGACACATAATTTTTTTAAAAGAAGAAAAGAAAAACTACAAGTCTAGTCCTAGAGTAGTAGCTTTGGCCACAAAAGGTTAAATAAAATGGGCAAGAGATGACAATGGCAGTGGGAATAGGGAGAGACACATTAATGAGATATTTACAAAGCTAAATTAACAAATCAAATATAAGGGGTCAGAGGAGAAATCAGGGCCAGATTCACTACCTAGCTGGGTGGTAGAGCACTAACCTACGATGCAATCCCCAGCAACATCAAACAAACAAACAAAACACAGAATGCCAGGTTGTGTTTTTGTTTGGGGGATGGAAGAGAAGGTTGGTCAGTTAAATCTGAGAAGCCTTTTAGACAGCAGGTAGAAGTCAAAGCAAGGATGGTGGCAGAGATGGGAGCCATTAGCATAACCACAACAGCCAGTCATGTGAGTGAAGGGTATTGAAGAAAGACAAGTCAAGTAGACTTGAAAAGGTCGAGTACAGAGCATCAATATTAAGAAGATAGGAAGGATATTTAAAAACTCACAGTGAAGTAGCAGCTTCAAAGGTTAAGAGAAAGACTTGGAGCTATGATTAACACTAAACTGTATTCATATTACCTTTTTATTTATGTAAAATTTGTCCACTTTTTAGTGAATAGTTATTTTTTTATAAGAAAATGCTTAATTTTGAAAGGCCTGATATAATTTTTATTCATTTAGTTTCCCATGTATATACATAAAAAGGAAACAAAGCAGAATCATTTTCTGACCTCGCCCAAAGTCATTCATGATTCAACATAACTGAATTATTAGTGTCTATAACCAATGATTTTGTTTTCCAATCCATTTTGAAAGTGCCATCTTCAATGCTACTGCAAACCATCTGGAACTACTTAACTTTGCCAGCCTGCTGTGATAGCTCTCTCCCTCTTGGGAAGCCTGTCCCACCCGAAATGAATAACCCAGAAAACAACTGCTTTAAAAATTGATAACATGCATCTTTAAAATAAGACCTCAGCATATTTGTTTCTCATGGATTAAAACGAATTGATCCTTAGTATTTATTATATTGTTGCTGTATTGTATTGTACACAGTATTCACTTATGAACCTACACAAGTGGCCTCATAGTCTCACATCGAATGTAACATCATTTCTATTTTTTTATTTGAGAAGTAAAGGGTCAGGAGATATGGCTCAATGGTGGAATAGATACCTACCAGGAAAAAAAGAAGCCAGGAATGGAGGCACACCTTGTAATTCCCAGAACTTGGGGAGATGGAGGCAGATCTTTCTCATAGGTGTGTGTGTGTGTGTGTGTGTGTCGGCGGTGGTGGACTGTTGGGAATTGTTAACATTTTAAAATTATTGTTCTTTCAAAATTCTACATGTTGTTTGTATATAGCAGAGTATACCTATGCTCATTTTATCCTAAATGTTATTCTACAAAAACTTTTTAGCCAGGATGGTAGCCCAACCATTTAAGCCTAGTACTTAGTAAACAACGGTAGGTAGATCTCTGTAAGTTCCAAGCCAGCCTGGTCTATGGAGTGAGCCGCAGGGCAGCCAAGGCTACATAGTGGAAAAAAAAAAAAAGAAAAAACTCCCCCCCAAAAGGATTTACTTTTATTTTATGAATGTGAGCTGAATGTATGTACAGCACATTCATGCTTTGTGCCCAGTGATGATAGAAGAGGACATTGGATCCTCTGGAACTGGAGTTACAGACAGTTGTGAGCCACTGGACATGAGTGCTGGGAGCTAAACCTCAATCTGCAAGAGCAGCAACTCCAACTTTTAAGACACTTTAAGCTGGGAGGTAGTGGCAAGCACCTTTAAATCCCAGCACTCAGTAGGCAGAGGCAGGTGGATCTATGTGAGTTCTGAGACCAGCCTGGTCTACAACAGCTAGTTCCAGGATAGTCTCAAAAGCCACAGAGAAACCCTGCCTCAAACCACCCCCCCACACACACACACACATACAAAAAAATAGACACGTTAAGTTGCCTAAACCTTCATTCTTTTCTTAGCTACATATCTGTTTTTTTGTTGTTGTTGTTTTGAGGTAGGGTTTCTCTGAGTAGCCCTGGCTGTCCTCGCACTCACTCACTCTGTAGACCAGGCTGGCCTCGAACTCACAGATCTGCCTGCCTCTGCTGTGATTAAAAGGTGTGCACAACCACCCAGCTGAGAAAATATGCATCTTAAGTCTTCATGAAGCTTTTGTAGTCAGAATTACTTGTAGGACTAGAGAGAAGACTCGATGGTTGTGAGCACGTACTGCCCTTTCAGAGTACTGGAGTTGGGTTCCTAACATCCACATGTAGGCAATTCACATCAGCCTATAATTTCAGCTCCAGAGAATTCTAGACCTCTGACCTCCACAGGTACCTGCACTTGTGTATACACACCCTACACAGGCACATTTTTAAAAAGGAAGTATTTCTAAGTATTTAGAAATTCAGACATTTAAGAAGTCAACATTCCAACTATGTCAAGGTGTTTTGAGATTCGGTGATGATGCTGGAAACTGTTGGAATCATTTGTAATAGCTTGGTTTTTTGTTTTTTTTTTTTTCCAGATCTGGACAGAGGCATAGTAGTCTCACCTGTAAAATGAAGAGCCTGAATAGAATAATGACCTAACACTACAGAGTCAGCTGGTCCTGATTCTTGTGACTAAGTCTTAAGCTTTCTTAAAAGAATAAAAATTAAAAATGTGATTACACATTTTAAAACTTTCAACCCCCTAAGGACTTTAAAGATACTTTACATATACAAGCCAGCCATTTTATCTCTGCTAACATCAGAACAAAATACAGTACAAAGTCTGACCTTATATGAAGTCAGAGTATAAAATCTAATTTTGTTAGTTTCATCTCAAATACAAGCTTCTGCTCTTCATCGGTGATCACCTTATCATTTTAATCATTTTCTCATTTATATGTATATTAAAATTAGTCTTGTTTCCTTTCACATTAAAAAAAAAAAACCACCCACATCCTACCATCTCACTTTGTACATCTCATCATGAACATCTCAATTTTAAAAGCCTTGAAATGTTCAGGACTATACTACATTAATGACAGGGTAGGGGAGCATTCGCTAATGCTTAAACTGTGTCCCTTCAATTCTGGAAGTGCATTTGTAAAGCTAAAACTATCCAAACAGTACTAGTCTGGGATAAATTCCTTCGCTTCGGTAAACATTTCCATTATATTGTAAGCAGAAGCTTTGGTGTCTTTGAATAGCGTATAAAAAAATGGCGTTCTGTAGGTCCCTTTCTTTGATAGTTTACAAAAGAAGCAATACTCTTACCGTTAATGCTGTTTACCCCTGGGTGGTGGTATTACACGCCATTTTATTTTTGCATTTCCCCAAAACACATTATTCCCTTGGTAATCGAACATTATTTTAAAATTAATTACCAGACGGTTTATAAAGTGTGGCATCTACACGGTCCAATTCTACAGATCTGCTCAGTAAGAATTTTTCACTTTGAAAAGCTTTATAGCAGGAGAATGGCTTGATCAGGTGTCTACAGGGTCAGACAAAGACAAAACAGCTTTCTTTTCCAGGCCCTTCTTTTAGGCTTTGGAGAAATCCAGGAAGTGGGTTTGAACTTAGCTGCAGTGAATCTTGCAGTAGTAAACTTTTTGGGTGGTCAGAGTAACACCTTTCATTACAACTATTAGCTGAGTGGCAAAAGACTCGGGCTTACCAGTGTTTGCAGAGGCATTATTTTGGAACAATTCCGTTTGGAAAGAAACGCAATTGTAAACCGTTTCTATTTCAAGCCCATAAAAAGCAGAACTCGCATGAAAGGCAAAGCCTTGACCTTTCTATTTTAGACTTTCATCTGGGTAGCTAAGCCATCTGCTTTCCTCCACCTCCCACCCCATCTACTTACTTAATGGACTGAAAAATACTGCACTTAATTGCAATTTTATCAAACCAGGCTGAGTTTCCTACTTTAATGAATTACGGCCGCGTCTTTTCACCTAAAGGCTTGCTTGGTAGGGTTTTTACTTACCCCCCCCCCACTACCCCCTTCCCAATTCCTTCCCACCTCTCTCAATTATGAGCTGTCAAATGTCTGTAAAGTATGGTACTAGGCTTTCGCGTAGGAAAGCCATCTAAGAGCTTTTCATTTCAACCGTGAGCACCTGGCGGAAAATCTAGGGGTCTGGGCTCCTTTGAACACCGGGACGGTATTAGCTTTGTTGCAGTTACGCAGGAAGGCACCTCACAGTCCATTAAGGAGTCGCGCGTCCCCGCCGCCCAACAAGGAACGCAGCCCGGGAAAGGGCAGACAGACGAAGGTGGGAGGAAACCCCAGGAAGGAGGGCGCTGGGAAGAATGGGGAGCCCACGACGGGAGGGAAGACCTTCCCAGGAAAGAGCCGGGGAGGGGTGTGATAAGTGGCTGTGAAGCTGGCCCTGGCCGAGAGAGCCGAGGAAGAGGGGCTGGGAGCAGGCGCGGAGACCCCGCCCGGATGCCCCGCGGGGACGCGGGGGACGGGGACCCGGACCCAGGCCGGCGACTCGGAGACGGCGGCCCACCCGCGGCCGAGCCCCGCTACTTAACTATTTGTAGAGCTGCTGCAGGCACAGGTCCAGGCTCTCGCCCTCCACCTCCTCTCGGGTGATGCGCTCCGACAGCGGCCGCGGGAGCGGGGCAGCGGCGGCAGCTGGGGCTGCGGCGGCGGCGGCACGGCCGAGTGCCCCGGGCCGCCGCTTCCTCCTCCTCCTCGCCCTCGGCCGCCGCCTCCTCCTCCACCGCCTCCTCTTCAGGCTCGGGGTCTTGGTCCTGCTCCCCCTCCTCGGCCGCCGTTACTGTCGCAGCGTCCTCCCCCGGTTCCTCCCCCGAAGCCTCGGCCGCCTCAGCCGCGACCAGCTCGGCTTCAGGCTCGGGCTCAGATTCGGGTTCGGGCTCTGGCTCGCCGCCGCCGCACGGTCCGCGGAACTCGCCCAGGAACAGCTCCAGGAAGCGACGGTAAGTTTTCTCCTCAGGGATACAGCCCGCCATCGTTGCTCATGCCCCGAGGTCCACCGGGAAGTGGGTGGAGGGTGAACCCAGGAGGAGGGGGCTGCTTCGGAGCCTCGCCTCCCGCGACGGAGGGGGAACGGCCGCACCGGCACCGGCGATCAGCACTGGGTTGCCTGGAGAGGGCTCCCGCAGGCGTGCGCGCCACCGAGCTCGGACGTGCGCGGCCCGGGGGCGGGGGCGGAGCGCGCCACCCCTCTCCGGTCTGGAGGGAAAGTTGGTGGCGGGCGCGCGCACAGGGTCCAGCGGCGGCCCACCCGCAATCCCTACCGAGAGCTCAGCCCACGCTGCCTAGAGACTGTCGCCATGGCAACCGGTTCTAATTAAGAATTCCAGGGTCCTTGCCGTCGAGCCTGTGGAGTGGTAAGGACACTGAACTCCAGCACACCAACTTCGAATGGTCCTTATTGAGTGAAGACCCTAGTTTAAGAGTGAACTAATGCATCTCCGTTGGTTCCACTAGGAGTATGTTGACTTCATTTTCCTTGTTTGCCTTAGCATATCTGTTCATACGATAGCACACAGTAAACACTTTTACTAAGGGTACAAATGGAAAAATTAGAGGTGGGGCACACGCACCTAACGGGGTAGTTTTCTTCGCTTAGGTTCTTTCAACTGATTGTAAGTATCCCCATTTCTCAAAACACGATGTGAGAAATAAAATAATTTATTCGCTTTAAAGTCCAGACTTTCCAGCAGTGGCATTGGTATCCAGATCTAAGTCTCGAAGCTTTTAGACTTTTTTTCCTAACTCTGCTCTACAAAAAATTTATTTGTGCCTCATGTGTACACAATGTCTTATTATATGGGGCTTTGCAGTTTACTCGTGTTCATGTCTATAATCCTTACCACACCCCTAAAGGATATTATCATTATGATTTTGTTTTACAGATAAAGAAACAAGCCTTAAAAACAGTGACTTTGCTCAAGGTCAGAAGCAAGCAATGCAACAAGGACTCAAATCCATGGTTGAAATGGTAGATTTCACTTGTAAGTTTTCCATCACACCAAACTCCCCTCCTTAGTTTCTGTATAATGCACATCATATCCTATCACATAATCTGTATTATTAACTACATTTTGTTCTTCCCCACCACCTCCTTTTTTCTTTCTTGGGCTAAAACTGACTTTATTCTAATTTTCTTACCAAACTATACACAAACCTGTTATTTTCAAGCTTCCTGGTGATGGTGGTGGTTGCTCAGAACGACTTGTTATACAGCTGTATGGATGAGAACATCATTGCTGCATACTGCCATGTCTATGTATGTAATGCACCACATAGTGATTTTTTTTCTCTACTCTGAAAAACATGTACTCACAAATTATCCACTCCACCCTCCCCATTTGTTTCTGGGTTTCAGCTGGATTTAGGATCTGAAATATCATTTCCAGTCAGTTATTAATGGCAAAAGAGGGTGTGTTCTCACCAACTGTTTTCCTATAATACTGTATTTTTAAATCCCTGACCTGATACTGTTATTTTAAGATTAAGTAGGTTGGACTTAGTAATGGTATCATGTAAAATAGAGTTCTATGCTCTCTCCTAGGTCAAGATTAAATAATACATGATAGAAAGTGTATAGTAAATAATGCACTTGGAATTTTTTGAAGATAAATGGAAAGACTCAATTAGTCTGTGTAAAGCAACTTCTCTGTGGAATGCCGAAGAGCCTTCAAACTAATTTCATTTTCACCCTACCTGTTCACTGCCATTTCAGAAAAACTTGAAAAGAGCTAGGTGTGGTGGAACAAACTCTTAATCCCAGCACTCTGGAGGCAGAGTTGGGTGTACACTGAGTTCAAGTCCCACCTGAACCACCTACCAAGTTCCAGATCAGCCAGGGCTATGTAGTGAGGTCTTGTCTAATCACAAATAAACAATAACCAGGAAAGACTGACAACCTTTTAGGCTGCAGCAACCTTAAATGTCCAATTTTGCATTCCAATGAACTATTACTATCCCCAATTTTAACATGGTGACATTTACTTCAGGAGAACGTAGCTGTCAACGGTAACAATGCATGTCAAGCTACATCTTCTTCCTTCATAATGTAGTTTCCTCCTTCATTTAGATGACACTTGTGACATTAATTTATGACTCAACCCACACATCAAAGGAAAATGATATATGTTGGTAAAACATTACTTCTAAGAATGAAAGAGAAAGCCCACACCTCTGTTACTGGAAATGAGAGGCGTCTTTGCTTGTATTAATAAAGCTACTCCTTTACAAAGATCAATATGGATCCTATTGCATTCTTTTAGCAAAGGAGCTGTCAGCGGCTGCTAAAAGCAGTGTAGGATCCCAAAGCAGCTGTGTAGGTGGCTTTGCCATTGTCAAGTCTTTTAGTCGTTATTTCACATCACTTTGCTTTCCTTTCTCCTCACACCTCTCTAGTCCATTCTATTTATTTTGTTTAATAGAAAATGTAGTGAGTCCTGACACATTGCCTCCTACATTCAATTGGTTTTTCTGATATTTCTTCCTGGCTCTTAAGGTAGTTTGTACTTTATGTTCATCTTTGTATTTATGTCATTAGGTATATATCTCTAGAAAATAAGACTACACTTTACTGCCACTGTATTTAAAAACAAATTTTGTTGCCAGCACTTAATATGATTTTATTTTTGCTGAAATATACAATAAATTTTTTCATTAAAAATTCAAATTATGAAAAAGCATAATGTATATAAAATGCAAAGCTAGTTCTTTGGAGATACTTTTCTTACAAAAATATGCAGTGTCCCTTTATGAATTTTCACAGTAATGTTTGTCGGGTAAAAATGTTGAATTTAGTAGCTTGTTGTATAACTCAAACATTTTCTCAGTTATTTACCCAAGAGAAATAACTTGCCATAAACACAAGCATATACATAAGAACCTGTACGTGAATGTTCAGCTCTATTTATAGCATCTCAGACATTGAATCAATATACAAATCCATGAACACCTAAGATGGGTAACTGTAGTATATTCACACAACAGAATACTACTTGTCAATAAAAACAAATGAACTTAGGCTAAGTATGGTACATGCCTAGAATCCCAGCACTCAGCATACAAGATTAAGAATTGAGCTAGATGTGGTGGTGCACACCTTTAATCCCAGCTCTAGAAAGGCAGAGGCAGTTGGATCTCAGTGAGTTTAAGGCCAGCCTGGACTGCATAACAAGTTCTAGGACAGCTAGGGATATATAGTGAGACTATCTCAGAAAAAAATGGGTGGAGGGGGTTGAGGTCAAGCCTTGGTACATAGTGAGTTAAAGGCCAGCCTGGGCTATGTGAAATCTTCATATGTTAAGACAAATAAACAACAAAAACCATACATATTGAGAGTGCTGGAGAGATGGCTCAGCATTTAAGAGTACTTGCTTCTCTTGCAGAGGAATTCTACATGGAGGCTCAAAACTGCCTGTGTAACTCCAGTTTTAAGGGATCCAATGCCTCTTCTGGCCTCTTTGGGCACTGAGCATGTACTTGGTACATATATATATGAAGGCAAATACATACACATACAATAAAAATAAAAACATACTGAAAAATAAAAGTTGTAGAAAAGGGCTGGAGAAATGGCTCAGTTGTTGAGAGCACGTATTACTCCTGCAGAAGACATGAGTTTGATTCTTAGCACCTACATGGCAGCTCACATCCTCCCATTAACTCCAGTTCCAAGGAATTCAACACCCTCTTCTGGCCTCTGCAAGTATGAGACATGCATGTGGTACGCATAGATACCTGCAGGCAAAATACTGATCACATAAAATAAAAATATTTTCAGTTGCACAAATGAATATATTATTCTATCCATATGTTTTGTTGTTGTTGTTTGTTTTTTGAGACAGGGTTTCTCTTTGTAGCCCTAACTGTCCTGGAACTAGATCTGTGGACCAGACTGGCCTTCAACTCAGAAATGAACCTGCCTCTGCTTCCCAAGTGCTGGGATTAAAGACATGCACCACGACCACCTAAGCCCTATGGTATTCTAAAAAATAGGCAAGACTAAACCAGATGTGGTGTACATGGTGGGACATGTCTATAATGCCAGCATGCAGGAGGCTGAGACAGGAGGATCAAAAGTTTAAGGTCAGTGTAGGCTACATAGCCAGAACATCTCAAGAAAAACAAATGATCAACGAAAAATGGCTAAACTAACCACATGTGAGAAGACAGGAAGGAGCTAGATTGAATATTTCAAGTTCACTGAGCATGTTTTCTCACTGAGTGTGGTGGTGCATGTCTTTAATTTCAGCACTCAGGCGACAAAGGCAGGTACATCTCTGTGAGTTCAAAGCCAATCTGGTCTTCCATAGTGAGTTCCAGCACAGCCAGAGCTACAGTCTTAAAAAAAAAAAAGGACAACAATGTTATCTATTGTAACCGGGGGGATTATCTGAGTTATGAAATTATCAAAGTATACATTAAAGATAATAGGAATGTAGCTCAGTGATAGAGCACTTGCCTAGCATGTAAAAGGCTTAAAATATACATTTAAAATAAGTATATTGTACATAAATTAAACCTCAATAAAGTTGATTTTTAAAAAGAATTGACTGTCCATTTTGCTACCATATCCATTCTTTCCTTCCTTGTTCCACTCCACACTGCTGCAGAGCTGACCTGCTTAGGCTGCATTCACTGGGCTTCAGTGACAGCTGTCTTTCAGTTGTCATTTGCCCAGTGGGAGGCACTGACAAGAAATTTAAGTGAGGAGAGCAAAACAGCCAGAGCATTTCTCTTCTCCCTTGTCTCAGTGTTGAGCCTGTTTTATCTCCTTGGTGACTTTGCTCCCCTTGTTTGTTCACTGGACTTCAGGCTGGACAGGTATCCGAGTCTCTGAGCTCTGAAAACATCATCTTCCATTCTCCTTCAGCCTAAGGATAGTGGCAGCTTCCAGATTCCTAATCTTTTAGAATTAGAAAAGGTTTTATAGTTGTTTTATCAATGTATAAATAATTTTCTGCATTTAACTAAAATGATACAATAACAAAAACTTATGAAAGGATTATATGGAACAGAACTTAAAGTGGTTTAAGCTGAAATTACAGCAATTTTTAGATCTGGAAGGTTCTACTCGAATAGTTTACTTGAACCAAAGTTAACAGTGGATTATTTCTTAAAATTAGAAGAATAGATTATCACAAGTTCAGAAGGAATAGGGAGGATGCAATACCAATAGCAAAAGGGGGGCACTGATTATAATTCTGAAATAGCGGATACAGGTCAGAATTCCATATAATAGGCATGAGTGGGAACTGACATAAATATGGACTTCAGTAAATAATACTAACATATCAGTGTTGGTTTACCAGAAATAGGCACAGGATGTTAGAAATGGGGGGAGGGGGAAGAAGAAAGCATACATGCTAACTCTATCCCAACTCTTTTGTAAACTTAAAATCACTGTAAAGATACTCATTAATTTGAAGTCATGTTTGCTATATGAATAATTAAGGCATGTAAATTTTTTATTGTTTTTTACTATTTTAAAAACTGAATTTTAGACTAGAAAGATGGCCCAGTGGACTAGAGTATTTGCTCCTCCAGGGAACCTGAGTTTAGTTTCCAGCACCAACTTCAGGCTGGTCACAACCTCCTGTACACCAGCTACAGGGGATCTAATGTCCTCCGCTAGTCTCTGAGGGCACCCACACATGTAGCATACATACATACATACATACATACATACATACACACACACACACACACACACACACACACACACACACACACACTTTTAAAAATCTTTTAAAAGGCCATGCATACTGGCCCATGTCTTTAATCCCAGCACTCAGGAAGCAGAGACAAGAGGATCTCTGTGAGTTCAAGGCCAGCCTGGACTACAGAGCGAGTTCCAGGATAGCCAGAGCTCTGTAGAGACCCTGTCAGTAAATAAACAAATAAACAAACAGGTAAACAAATAAAATTCCTTTAAAAATGAATTCACAAAGTGAACATGAGCTATGAAAGAGAATATAAAGCTGTTTTTCTAGTTTTAATTCTGTCAAGACTTTTTGATTTTAGTGGTAGATAAGTACATAAAAATGCACTCTACAGAGCAGGCAGTAGTGGCACACACCTTTAATCCCAGCACTTAGGAAGCAAAGGCAGCTGTATCTCCAAGTTTTAGGCCAGCCTGTCTACAGAGTGAATCCCAGGGTAGCTAGGGCTACACAAGAGAAACCCTGCCTTAAAAACCCAAAATATAAAATCCAATGTTAAGCCCCACAGTTTCCATTCTGAATGGTTACTCTAACTGTACAGAGAAGTCCATTGAGTTGATAGGTTAAGGGTCTGGTTAATTTTAGTGTATGAAGGGTTTTGTTGTTTTGGATTTTGGTTTCAGAGATGGGGTTACTCTGTGTAGCCCTGGCTGACCTAGAACTCCAGCTATAGATCAGGCTGGCCTCAAACTCAAGAGACCTACCTACATCTGTTTCCCAAGTGCTGGGATTAAAGGTATGAGCCACCACTGCCCATTGAAGATTTGTTTTTTAAATTTGCAAATTTTTATATAATAAAGTTTAAAAACCTAACTGAAGGGTAATATGTAAAAGGCTCAGCAGTTAAGAGCAATTGCTGCCTCTTGTAGAAGACTTGAATTTGAGTTCCTGCCCCCTGTCAAGAGGCTCACAAGTACCTGTAACATCAACCAGGGAAGTAGATGCCTTCTCCTGACCTCCATAAGCATCTGTACGAGCACGCACACACACTGAAAGAGTGGCGCCTGCTGAAAGAGTGGCGCTTGCTCTTCACCAATGGCCCTCTCGGCCCCCACATACATAATTCAAAAATCTTTAAATCTTTTTAAATTAATTTAATTAAAACTTTTTAGGGGGAGGTGTCTTGAGACAGGCAGGGTCTCACTATGTAATTCTGGCTGTCCTGGAACTCACTATGTAGACCAAATTGGCCTCAAACTCACAGAGATCCACCTGCCTCTGCCTCTCCAAGGGGTGCTCCACTAAGCCTGGCCAATTACAACTTTTTAATCTAAAAAAAAAAAAAAAGTGTCATCAAATCACATACCACAGAATATCTGACAACAGAGTACAATAGAAATTACTTCAAAACTGGAGAGACAGCTCAGCAGATAAGAGCATTGGCTGCTCTTCCAGAGGATCTGGGTTCAATTCCCAGCACTCACATGGCAGCTCACAACTGTCTGTAACTCTAGTTCCAGGAGATTCAGCATCCTCACACAGACATATATGCAGGCAAAACACCAGGGCACATAAAATAAAAATAAATTATTAATTTTTTTCAAACAGGAGCTTCAATCAATAGCTGTATTTTAAAAACTCATCCCCAGTTGATGCAAAAAAAAAAAAAAAAGAGCAAACATCATTGCTATAATAATTTTTAATTCCTTTCCTCTTTTAGGCTATATAGTCATTTGCAGGAATAGGCCAAAGCTATCAAAATTAAAATTCACTCCAAGTAGTAACAAGCCATACAAACTAAATTTTACTAGTTTTAAAGGCAAATAAGTACCCCAAACAGTTTCTAGCCGTTTTAAAAAAGTTTTATCTATACATAATCAACTTTCTTTTTATCTAGCCACCAAAATATGGACTAGGACATCCTTACAGAAGTAGAGGGTGATGGTGATTTGATACTATAAATGTTGTCATATAGAATGTTCTTTCTATAATGAGTGACTCTTCTAAAGTGAACTACTAAAAAATCTGTATCGATATTTTCTAATTTTCATTATACAAATCAGAAAGTACTTCTTGGTAATAAAATTTTACCTTTATTATCAACTAGTTTTTAATTACTTTTAAATATTCAGTTAGAATGAATACATGTAAAAATTCATGATACTGAACATGTCCTAGTTAGGTTGGCAAATGCCCATCACTGCAGAATTCATTAAAACTAGAACAAAGCAAACAGAAAACTGAACAGCAGCAGCTTTTTCAATGAAAATCGAACAGGCAACTAAATCCAGAAATTCCTAACCAAGGCGTTTTCTATACTTAGATATTGCTAAAAGACTTTGTTTTCTATACTTAAATATTGCTAAGTACTCTCTTCTTAGTTGGTGGAACTGAGCCACAGTAACATTTGTGCCTAGAAGGGACGATGAAGTGACTCCATTAACCTAGAGTGCTGTAGCATATGGCAGTCATAGGTGGTAGAATGGCTGTGTCGGACAAGAGTAGAAACAAGCCATGTGGCACAGACGTTATCAATTACCACACATGGTGACCATGCTGACACAATCATCTTTTCCAGAAAGGAAATAACTTGGGCATATGAAGTTGTTTGCTGCCTTGTGAAAGAGTAATCTATAAATGACATATCTGGCACCAAGATAGCACACATGGTTTTCAGTAATTAAACTAAGAGTTAAGATTTGAACCTTTACTACATACTTAAATAACAATGCACCACACTGCAGATATTTGCAAAGGCAGCAATCAAAGTACATATGCAAAATAAGCACAAGTCTTTCAAACATAAAATTATTTCCAAATCCTAGCATGGTGGCACTTGCCTGTAATCCGGCACTTAGGGGCAGAGGCAGGAAAATTCCAGGCTAACTTGAGGTACACACAATACCCTGTTTCAAAACAAAACAAAACACCCATTGGCTGGAGAGATAGCTTAGTGGTTAAGAGCATTGGTTGTTCAATTCCCAGCATCCACATGTTGGCTCACAATCTTCTCTAACTCCAGTCCTACAGGACCCAATGGCACAGGTACAGATGTGGTACAGAGACATGCAGGCAAAACACCCACACACAGCTTTAAAAAACAAATTATTTTTCAAATATCTTCAAATTACCACATAAAATACTGAATTCTTATATCACTGAAAGTATACCAATAATTTCAACTCTTTAGGTATAAAACCTGCAGGGAAAGCTCAAGATTAGATCTAAGGAAATAAACTTGTAATTATTTCTTTTGTTTGTTTGTTTGTCTTGAAATGTATTTCATTTGTAAAAAACAGCTTGTTAAAATTAACATCATCTAAAGTGATTTATATTGGTTTCTTTTTTAAAGGTTTTTATTTTCTTCAATTTTTTTTGTTTGTTTTTACATACTAACCAAAGCTTCCCCTCCCCACAGTAATTATTTCTTCTAAGTACTGACCAAAAAAAAAAAAAAAAGCAATGCAAAGAAACATGGTAAGCACTGGGCTTTAAGAAAATCTACCAGGTGTGGGCTCTGTGGTACTGGGAGACAGAGGCAGGCCTTCTCTGTGAGTTCCCAAGCTCATCCTGGTCTGTCAAGTAAGACCCTGTCTCAAAAGAAAAAAAAAAAAAATTAAGACAGATTTCATATAGAACAGCCTGACCTCCACTGCTATGTAGCAGAGAATAAACTTGAGCTTCTGATCCTCCTGCCTCCATGCCTGGTTTATATCTTGATGAGGTGCTATATGTCCACTTTTAGGAAAATGTGATTATTTATTCCTTCAGGTAGGTGCTGTATGGACTAAGAGAGATTGAAGGCTTGGGAATAGTTAGCAATAGAAAATAATAAGTACAGAAAAGAACAGTATCAATGGGAATAAAGAGAAACAAATTAAAAAACACAAAATAAAAAGACTCAAAATTGTTTACAAAAAAAAAAAAAAAAAAAGGCACAGAAAGACACAATTTGGAAAGATCTAGCAGTCTACCCAGAAAGGTTCACAGGAAACTATTCCAGTTTTCTACTTCTTTAAAACAAGCTGTGCTAAAACTTTAGTGTCTAGAACTGAAATCATTTTGCTCTTCCACAACTCTGATGTTGACTGAGCTTGGCTAGGTGGTTTTTATTTGTAGGTCCTCCAAAGCTACAGTCCACTTTGTGAACTGAATACATGAAGGTACAACAGGGTTACATGTCCAAGGTAAGTTATTTACATTATGCTTTTTCATTTACATTGAAAACACTCCAGTAGAAAATGAGTAGTTGCAGGAGGTAAGATGGGTCACATGTAGCATAGGATGCCTTCAATGTCCTATGTACTCAAGGCTATCCCTTAATTCCTGATTCTCCCACTTTTACCTCCCAAATGCTAGAATTTAATTTTTAAAAAGGATTTGCCGTCATTGGTGGTGCACACATTTAATCCCAGCATTTGGGAGGCAGAGGCAGAGGCGGATCTGGTCTACAGAGCAAGTTCCAGGACAGGCTCCAAAACAATACAGAGAAACCCTGTCTCGAAAAAACAAAGAGAAAAAAATTACTTTTATTCTGTATTTGCCTTCATGTATGTGTGTGCAGTGTAAATGTACCTGATTCCTGTTGAGCCCAGAAGAGGGAGTTGGATATCCTGAAACTTAAGTTACAGAAGGTTGTGAACTGTCACGTGTGTACTGAGAACTGAACCCAGGTCCTTTGCAAGGGCAACAAGTGCTCTTAACCTCTAAGCCATCTCTACGGTTCCAAGTCCTGGGGTTTCAGCTGTGTCACTACACCTATCTCTTAATATGTAATTATATTAGAAATAATAACTGACTTTAGGGGGCTGGAGAGATGGCTCAGAAATTAAGAGCACTAGCTGCTTTTCCGGAGGACCAGGTGGATCCAACATCCTCGTATAGACAACTTCTTACACAATGACTTAGGACTGTAAAAGTTCTAGCCAAGCCTGGCCACACAGCCTATAAGCTTAGCTATTCAGGAGGCCTGAAATAATCGAATCACTAGTTCAAGGCTAACCTAGGTGATGTAGCTGAGGAAGTTTTTGGTTTTTTGTTTTGTTTTTTTTTAAGGGTGAGGATATAACTCAGTGGTAGGACCCTGAGTGGCAGGTCTTAGGTTCAACCTACAGTAAAATAAATAAAAACAAAGAAGTGAGTGTCTCAACAAGGGGATGGAGCAGAGTTTTGTATTAGCTAGTCTTAGGAGTAAACATTGGTCAAATCAGTAATTAGACCTCTTTTAGACTCAAGAGGACCTACTGTACCCCACCTTCTGTTAAAAGAAGAGCTAAATAATTTAAAGTACTGCAACATTTATCTTCATGAGTTTATAATAAAGTTCAGAAATTTGAACTTGGGAACTCAGAAATGTGTTCTGAATTTAATCTCATAGGATATCATCGAGTGCTAACAAATCTACAAGAAACCAATACATAGAGCCCACAATAATAACATGTATCACAGTGAGAACTATTAATTCCAAAGTGATGGGGCATAGTGACAAATTCCTTTAGTCCCAGCACTTGGGAGGCAGAAGCAGGCAGAACTGTGAGTTCAAGGCCAGCCAGGGCTACATAGTGAGACCCTGCCTCAAAAGAACCACGTGACTAATTTCAGGGGCTGGAGAGATGGCTCAGAGGTTAAGAGCACTGACTGCTCTTCCATAGGTCCTGAGTTCAATTCCCAGCAACCACATGGTGGCTCACAACCATCCATTATGAAATCTGGTGCCCTCTTCTAGTGGAAGCAGAATGTTGTATACATAATAAATAAATATTTAAAAGAAAAAAAGTTCATTTATTTTTCTTTAAATCTACTGCTTTTCAAATGTAAATGCTACACCAAAGAAAGTGCCTGAAAGTCATAAAATATGGGGGGGGGCATGTTTTTTGAATTTTGAAACAGAGTCTCTATGTGTAACACTCCCAGCTCTCCTGGAGCTCACTCTGTAGATCAGGCTGGCCTCAAACTCAAGAGATCTGCCTAATTAAAGGCCATGTCACCACCATCTGGCTGGAGGGGAGGGGGTTTATTAAGCCATTTTATTTATTTTTGTCTTCATTTTTATTTTATTTTCATTTTAACATGTTTTTCTTTCTAAGAACTAGCGGTATCATTGAACCACTTAGTTTTGTAATTATAGTCTTTGAGCCTCACTTTATATGGCTTCTTGACATAAATTCTCTTTATATCACTTTGTCCCTTATCTTGCAAATTCTTATTTCTGAAAGTAGGTAGGATATAATCTTCTTGAATTCTCCCTCCATCCCTTTTGAATGTGTATAATTTTTATATCTTCATAAATTACACATAAAAACTATATTTAAAGTAATAGAATGCTTAAAAACTCACATCTCACTACACATAATGGAAGTCAAATAGACAGTTGAAATATCAAAAAGCCTATGTCAAAGGTGAATTGAAACTGAAAACAAGCAAAGAAATATAGTGTGGTCAAAAATACATGAAATCTTGTCAACATATTTTATGCCAAAATCAGTTCTAAGGGAGCAAAATGTTCTGTAAATTTTAACAGTAACAGTAAATTTAGGCACTGATGTTAACTAAAAATACATATTTTGAACAGTCAGCTTCTCTCCTGTAACTCAATGTTTTTTTAAAGCAATAGAACGCTTCAGCTTTTGTCTCAAAACTGAAATTCAATGTAATCTGAATATTATTGGTATTTATTGTTTTATTTATTTATTTAGGTTTTTCAAGACAGGGTTTCTCTGTGTAGCTTTGTAGCCTAGTCTGGCACTCGCTCTGCAGACCAGGATGGCCTCAAACTTACAGAGATCCACCTGCCTCTGCCTCCCAAGTGTACCACCAATGCCTGGCCCTTATTTATTTATTTTTGACACAGGGTCTTGCAGTACATCTTAGGCTAGGCTGGAACTAGCAGCAATACTCATGCTTCAGCCTCCTGAGTGCTGGGTTTACAGGAACGCAGTTACCACACCTCTCGATATTGAAACTAAATGTCACTTTCCCCAATATTTTCAGTTAATCATTTTCAGTGACTGTCTGTCTCATAATGCCTCTATAAAAAGAGGCTAGAAAGTCAAACCACCATTTATAAACAAATCTTGCCTATAAGAAAAGGCATTGAAAAAATATGAAAAATAAGTATGTCCAAATTGATATGACTTCAGGCAGAGTAAGAATGTGTGTCTTCTAACTTTAGTCCTAGGATCATTCTACCAGTTATACTATAATTTTACTACCAATTGAAAAAACTTGACTAAGAATATTATTGACAAAAATCAAACAGTGGGGCTGGAAGATGGCCAGTGGTCAAGAGCATGCACCTGTAATCCTGGCACTCCTGTGGCATAGACAGGAGAGCACCTGGGAGTTTGCAGAACAGCTGGTCTAGTTAATACAAAGAGATGCTGTCTCAGAGTAGAAAGCAAAGACCAACAACAAAGGTTGTCCTCTGACCACCAACCCCATGTGAACTGTGGATCACATACAACCCCATTTACCAACATACACAAATGTATAAACAAACACACATGCATTACATAAGAAAGATATTGGTAGAATGGTTTTCGTGTGTGTGTGTGTGTGTGTGTGTGTGTGTGTGTGTGTGTGTGTGTGTGTGTGTGTGTGTGTGTGCGTGTGTGTGCCTGATCACATCTCAAAGGGTCATTCCCCAGGGACCGTACACCCTACCCTTTCAAGATGGCCTAACTGGTTTGTAGCCAGATTCAGCTGGGATGGCTAGCTCATGAACCCATGATCTGCCTGTCTCTGGTTTCTTACATGTGGGTTCCAAGAATGGAACTCATATCCTCATGTTTGAATGGCAAGCATTTTACTGAATGAAGTATCTCCTCAGCCTGATGGAATGATCTCTAAGTTTTTCTCTAGCAATATAGACACGTAATAACTATATTTAAAATGTTAAGCCTGTATCCTAAAAATAAACAAAACCAGGTGCTGAATTAGGTTATGTGAGCCTTTAACTTTATACTTTATCATAATAAACACCTATACTTATTTGGAATCAAATTGATTTTCCAAGTACAGCAATGGACAATATAAATTTCTGGTATCCATTCTTCCCAAAATGAGTTTTTACAGGAAACTATATTACCAGCTTATGTTGTACTAGTTGTGTCTACAACATAGTAAAAGATGGAAATGACATTAAAAACACTGGAAATGAATACATGATATACCTATAATAAAATGTCTTCATGAAGCATGGTGGTGCACACCTTTTATCTCAGCACTTGGGAGGCAGAGACAGGGGGATCTCTGTGAATTCAAGGCCAGCATGGTCTACAAAAGTGAGTTCCAGGACAGCCAGAGCAGTTGTTACAGAGAAACCCTGTCTCAAAAAACAAAAAATAAAAGTCTTCATGAAATCAATTACTCTGTACAATGAATACACCAGTTAAAAACAAGCAACACTGGGGCACTAGATGTTGCAGCAGGTAAGAGCATGTGCTCTTGCAGAGGACCTAAGTTTAGTTCCCACCACCTCAATGGAATCTCAGAACTGCTGGCAATACCAGTTTCAGGAGATCCAACACTCTCCTGAGCTTTGTAGGTACCAGGCACACAACATGGTACACAGATATATAAGCAGTCAAAGCACTCATAAATGTTGGAAATACTTTCTGTGTGCATATAAATATATTTGTGTTAGCTTTTCATCACTATAATAGCTGAGATAAAAGGTTTATTTTGGCTCAGTTTTAGAGGTTGTAGCCTATCACCACACAAACTCATTGCTTCCAGGCCTCTGGTGGGTTTGCCAGATGGCAATACCAGATGCACACCTGACAGAACTAAACTGCTCACCTCAGGACCAGGAAGCAAGAAAAAAAGAGACTTGGGGTCCCACAATCCTCTTTGAAGTATACTCTCAATGATCTAAATATTTCCCATCAGACCCCACTTCTTAGTTTCCACTATCTTCCAATAATACCTCCCTGGGAGGCAAACTTTTAGCCACATTAACCTTTGATGAATACCTAAGAGTCACATTATCAATATTCATGTATGTACATCAATTACCAGAAAGGGTAATCATATTGATGACATGAAATAAAAGGAATTTTTTTTTCTTTTTTGGTTTTTTGAGACAGGGTTTCTCTATGTAGCTTTGGAGCCTATCCTGGCACTCACTCTGTAGACCAGTCTGGCCTCAAACTTAAGAGATCCGCCTGCTCCCGAGTGCTGGGAATAAAGGTGTGTGCTAATGCAGAGGACTGGGTTTAGTTCCCAGCACCTTCATGGTGGCTCAATACCATTTGTAACCCTAATTCCAGGGGATCCACCAGTCTATTCTGGCTTTTGTAGGCACCAGCACACACACATACATACAGGGAAAACACCCATACACATAAAGATAAATTAAAATGAAAACAAGTAGAAAATCAACTCCCCAAAAAGTTGTCCTCTTACTACATGTACACCATGGCATGCACAGGCAGACAAAAAGGAAGGAGGAGCTTTTTTCAGAGAAGATTCTGTAAATATTTTCCCATTCACATCATGTAATTCTGATTCATTCATGCCATAGTATGTGTTTAAACTTTAAAAGAGTACAAACTACTTGTGTGTACTACAAGGAGTATCACATCACGAGTCTAACTATATGCACTGACATTAGTTTTGGATCAGCATCCTTCCTCTGGTTCTCGTGACCGTTTCCGGAGATTTGAAGAACCTTCTGTCTGTGATGAAGAAGCAGTGACAGCAGCATCTCTAAATCCCTGTGGCTGCAAAATGAAGAAATACACAAATACACGTACAGACCATTTAAAATAAAGATGCATTTTCCAAATAGTTTTTAAATAACACTACATAAGGATGTTCTCTAAGACTTGTAGTTTAGTGGTGAGGCCCAACACCCTTTGGCCCAAATTAACAAGAAAGTTCTGTAAAAAGAATCCTGATAAGCCTTATGGCACCTGCTGGGAGAAGTTTGTCCTGGTACTTGGATGCTTTATAAATCATTTTCACAAAATATTCTGCCTGGCATGTAGAATGCATCTGTAATAAATAGCAGCCCTCAGGCAGTCAAAAGTTCAAGGCCTTCCTGAACTATGTAACAAAGCTATTCTCAAAAAGACAAAACAATGAAGTGCAGGTTAGTATGAGTAAGTTAAAGTATGGGTAGTGTGAAAACTAAGCGGAGAATTCATTTCCAGAATTGTTTTCCAATTTTCTTTTTATCCTTATAAAAGTAAGATGGGCCAGGCAGTGGTGGTGCGCACTTTTAATCCCAGCACTTGAGAGGCAGAAGCAGACAGATCTCTGTGAGTTCAGGCCAGCCTGGTCTACAGAATGAGTTCCAGGATAGCCAGGCTTTGTTTAAAAAAAAAAATAAAAACAAGAGCTGACAAGAGTTGGCTCAGTGGTTAAGGGCACTTGTTCTTGAGAAAGACCCAAGTTTGAGTACCAGAACCCCTGTGGAGGCGTGGAGGCTCACCCTCCTTGGGCACCAAGCACACAAATAGTACGCAGATACAAATATATAAAATAATAAAATTTAAAAAATATTAAACAATGGAGGTCATGCTTAGCCTTGTAGTGAGTTCAAGACCAACTTGGGCATGGAGTCTAATAATGTAAATGCTCAGAAAATTAACATTTCAAGTGTTACAACTATCTCCAACCAAAATTACTAATATTCATATTTTCCTTTGTTGTTGTTATTGTTGCTTATATTTCTGAGACAGGACCTCATGCTCACTAAGCTGACCTTGAACTAGTCATCTGTGTCTCCTAAATTCAGGCATGTACCATCATGTCCAGTTGTAACTTTCCCTTTCTGAAAACTTTGAACATAAAAATCTATTTTTAGGGCTGGAGAGATGGCTCAGAGGTTAAGAGCACTGACTGCTCTTCCAGAGGTCCTGAGTTCAATTCCCAGCAACCACATGGTGGCTCACAACCATCTGTTATGAGATCTGGTGCCCTCTTCTAGTGTGCAGATATACATGGAAGCAGAATGTTGTATACATAATAAATAAATTCTTTTTTTAAAAAAAAATCTATTTTTATAGGAGATTTTTACAGATGGCGTGGAACATATACAAATATTTCCTCTGTTCTCAAGGATAAATTTCAGTTCAACTGTGACTACAGTCCTCAAATATGCTTGCTGTTTACAAGATTAACAGAAACCATTTGTACATGACCTCTACCAACACCAAAATCCCATTCTGATTAAATAATACTGACTGTGATCTGAAATGGTATTGTGGACTCCTTCTGGCTTGGTGACTTGTACAATGTTGCAAACCTATTTGAAGAAAAAAAAGTACATATAAACATTACCTTAATTAGGTCTCATGACTGATTTCATAATTTAAATGTGCAGAGTCCTATATTATAATTCTCTCAAGTCAAGTATTCTCAAGGACATAAAGTATAAAGAAATATTAAAAAAAACAAAACCAAAAACCTTCCCTCACAGGGTATAATGGTGGATGCCTTTAGTTTTAAGTAGGCAGAGGTAGGATTTTTTTGAGCTCATGAGTTCAAGGCTAGTCTGTCTTAAACAAAATCCTTCTCAAAAAAAATACCTCCAAGTATGCATGCAATAACTGGTACATCCAATAAGGTTGTTTATATACATATTTTTGTTTTGTTTTGTTTTTTGAGACAGGGTTTCTCTGTGGCTTTGGAGGCTGTCCTGGAACTAGCTCTTGTAGACCAGGCTGGTCTCGAACTCACAAAGATCCGCCTGCCTCTGCCTCCTGAGTGCTGGGACTAAAGGTGTATGCCACCACCGCCTGGCTATATACATAATTTTAATTAATATTTTTTATTTTACATATTAACTCCAGTTCTTTCCCCCAACTCCTCAGAGGGATAAGGCCTTCTTTGGGAAGTCAACTAAGTCTTGTATACCAAGTTGATGCAGGACCAAGACCCTCACCTCTGTACCAAAGTTGAGGAAAGTATCCAACCTTAGGGAGTGGGCTCCAAAAGCCAGTTAATGTAGCCGGGATAAGTCCTGGTCCCACTGCCAGGAGCCCCCTCAACAGATCAAGTCATATAACTTACACATAAAAATTTAAAGTAAACAAATTCAATGACAGATTCAAATAAATTTCCTACATAATGCTACTTATGAAATATGTATCAGAAGAGGAAGGTACTAATAACATATGAAATAAAAGTTATATGGTCACTCATGTTAAGTTATATGACCACACAACTTGTTACATACTATATGACCACACATTTTATATGTCTACCCATCTTAAAGTGACACATATAGAAGCCAGTTAGTGGCACTAGGAATATAATAGAATCTGATGAGCATGACTGAGGCTCTGGGTTCAATCCACAGCACTGCCAAAAAAGAAAAACTGTTCTGGGTGGTGGTGCATGCCTTTAATCCCAGCACTTGAGAGGCAGAGGCAGACAGATCTCTGTGTGTTCGAGGCCAACCTGGTCTACTGAAATAGTTCCAAGACAGCCAGGGCTACACAAGTGAAACCCTGTCTGGGAAAAAAACAAAAACAAATTTAAAAAAAGAAATAAAAGCTAAAGCTCTTTTTGTATGTGTGCACATGCATGTGGAGGCCAGAGTTGAGGCAGGCATCTTCTATCTCTCTTGACCTAATTTTTCCTGATAGGGTCTTTCACTGATCTGAGGGTTCAACAAGTGTGCTAGCTGTGCTGGCCCGCAGGCCCTAGAGATCCTACTATTTCCTCCTTACCCGTGTCAGGACTGCACATCACCATGCCCTACTTTTTACATGGGTGTTGGGGATCCAAACTCAAGTTCTCATGCCTGCATGGCAAGCACTGTTCAGCCTGAGTCATGGTCCAACTCACCATCTATACACTCTTAATAAACAGTATTAACAACAAGAACACAAAAATCTTCTAAGTTTCTTTTAAGGATCTGGGTGTTTTGGTGCACACCTGCAACTGTGGCAGCGGGAGAGGGCTATGAGGACTGCTATAAGTTCAAGGACCACCTAGGTTACATAACAATTTTGAAGCTAGCCTGGATACATGAACCTGCTTCAAAAAACAAAAAAAACAAAACAAAACAAAACAAAAAAAAAACCCCAAACTTCTTGTGTTGATGCCCTGAACCTAGGGCCTCACACATGCTAGGCAAATGCTTCACTAGGCATTGTTACCTACCTTAAAATTACTTCTAAAACATTTAAGTCATTCACAACAGCAAAAAGACTGAAGCAACATTGTCTACTAAGAGGTAAATAAGATGTGGAATACATACATACACATACACATACACATACACACACACACACACACACACACACACACACACACACACACACACACACAATAAAATATGTTTTTAGGATGAAACTGCTGACATGGCTACAAAATCAAACCTTAAAGACATTATTCTAAGCGAAATAAGTAAATCAAGTATTGTATGATTCCAATTATATTTGGTTCTTAGAGCAGTCAAATTTAAAGATGAAAAGTAGACTAGTGGTTGCCAGGGACATTGTTTAATACTGAAGTAAGGGAAGTTGAAAAGTTCTGGAAATAAACGGCATTGAAGGTTTGACAAAAATACAAATATACTTAATGCCAGCCAACTATATAAACATGGTTAAAATGTAGTAAAATAGACAACTATAATGTCTATCTTATTGCAATTTTATGTAACAGGAAAACAATCATACACCCCAGGGCTAGGAAAGTCATTAGTTTCTAGACAACATAATACTCATTTGTTTTTGTTTTTTGTTTTTTTTTTGAGACAAAATCTAATATGCCCAGTTTAGCTTTGAATGCACTATGTGTGCAGAACAGGGCATCATCAGATTCTATTACAGATGGTTGTGAGCCACCATGTGGATGCCGGGAATTGAACTCAGGACCTCTGGAAGAGCAGACAATGCTCTTAACCGCTGAGCCACCTCTCCAGCCCCCTTTGAATGCACTATGTAGCCAAGGATTGTCTTGAACTTCTAATCTTCCTGACACCACCTCCCAAGTATTAGTATTATAAGCCTGTGTCACCAAACTGGCTTATTCATTTATTTTCAAAATCAACTCAACAAAGAACATCTTGATTACCATTTATTAACTTTCCTTATTTCAAAAATGTCTCTGTCCTCAAGCAAAATTCCAAGAGAAACAACCAAAGATTGTTATTACTTTGAAAACAGCAGAATTGAGTTCAACTGTCAATACCACAAAAATTAAAGGTATTTCTCTTTAGCCTGGTATGAGGACAGATTTCTTTAATCACAGCACTTCAGAGGTTTCAGAGACTAGGATCATGAGTTTAAAGATAATTTGGGCTGTACAGCAGACCCCTCCAACTCAAACACAAACAAATAGCTGTATTAGAAGCACAATCAGAAATTTTCAATATTTTACAGTTAGAGCAGAATATAGTATAATCAGCCTTTTTAGAAAATCATATTTTGGGAGTTTTTAAAAAAAGATTTATTTATTATATATATTTAATATATGTTTATTTATTATATATATTTATTATATATGTTTGTTTATATTATTATATATATTTATTATATATAATATACAATTATATATTATTATATTTATTATATATTAAATATATAAACATATTTATTATATATTTATATATACATATATTTGTTTATATATACATATATATATATATATACATATATATATTAGTATTCGGTATGCATGTATGTCTCCAGGCCAGAAGATCTCATTACAGATGGTTGTGAGCACCGTGTGGATGCTAGGAATTGAACTCAGAACCTCTGGAAGAGCAGTCAGTACTCTTAACCTCTGAGCCATCTCTCCAGTCCTGAGTTTTTGTTTTTTTAAGGGGGGTATTTTAGAGACTGAAATTTGTGGGCCTAGTATCATCTACATAAGCACCACCCCACTGAACTATGCATGCAGTACTAAAAGAATCACTTTTTTGGCTTAGTGAGATGGTTCATAGGTTTGTGTCACCAATCCTGACTACCTGAATTCAACCTTCTGATGAAGTAATATGGTAAAAGGAAAGAACCAACTAACCAACTCCCAAAAGTCATCCTGACTTCCACACATGCATTTTCAAAGTAAACAAATGAATATGTAAAAAAGAAAGCCTTCACTTTTGACTCAGTAAAAATTAGATAATTTTTCTGGGTGGTGGTGGCACACATCTTTAATCCCAGCACTCTGGAGACAGAGGTGGGAAGATCTCTGTGAGCTCAGGGCCAGCCTGGTCTACAGAGTGAGCTCCAGGACAGCCAGAGCTATACAGTGAAACCCTGTCTCAAAAAAACAAAAAAAGTGGGCTGGAGAGATGGCTCAGAGGTTAAGAACACTGATTGTTCTTCCAGAGGTCCTGAGTTCAATTCCCAGCAACCATATGGTGGCTCACAACCAACCATCTGTTATGAGATCTGGTGCCCTCTTCTGGTGTGCAGATATATATGGAAGCAGAATGTTGTATACACAATAAATAAATAAATTCTTAAAAAAAAAAAAAAGTATATAAATCATCTCACATCACCAGTATGTCCTGAAAGGTGCCAAGGACAACTGAATTATTTTGAGGAAATTATTAAGACTTGATAACTTCTCTTGCTCACTCACTCTTGGTGTAGGGAATGAGGGACCTAAGGCTTTCTGAGACAGAGTAGTTCTACTATGTGCCTCAGACTGGCCTTGAACTCACATGCTTCCTCGTAAGTGCTGGGACATAGATACATAACACCATGCCCAAGTCAAAAAAGTAGTTAAGATTTTTAAGAAGCCTTTACACATTTAGAACGAATCCTAAAATCAACACCAGATGTGGTGGCTTGTGCCTAAAAGCTAAAGCAGGAGGCAGGAGGATTGTTAAGAGTTCTAGGCCAACTTGAGCTATATAAAGGAAAAAATACTAAAATCAAAAGGAAATTGATTAAGCTTTCAAATTAGAAAATCCTCTTCAAATTTCTAGGTAAAAAAATTTGTATATCATGTCAGCATCTCAAAAAGATCTTTTTCCCCAAGAGATCTTTTTAAAGTAAACCAAAAAGAATCACTTGGCTCATAGCCCTAGCTAAGATGAAGCTTAACATATGGCTGAACTACATAGTTTGGGTCAGGAAGAAACAAGACAGAAGTACAATTTGTGCTCTAAAGCTGAGCACACATATGAAATGCTGTGTGGGGGTGTGATGTATTACTCCACTCCACCACCAGATCTTCTTGGCAACGAGTGGTATAATTCTGAACAATCTTGGCCTCATATTATCATGAATATGCAAACTGGGGAACCCACATAATATAAGGACACAGACACAGTCATGTCAGAATTGTTAAAATGTCCTTCTCTCACTTGTCAAAGGTTAAAAACCAGATGTCACTGGGCAGGTGTGGTGGTGCACAACTTCAATCCTAGTACTGGGTAAGCAGAGGCAGTTTGACATAGCAAGTTCTAGACCAGTCAGAACTAAAGATCCTGTCTTAAAGAAAAAACCAAAAACAAAACAAAACAAAAAGCTGCTGGGCAGTGGTAGTGCACGCCTTTGATCCCAGTACTCAGGAGGCAGAGGCAGGCAGACCTCTGTGAGTTCATAGCCAGCCTGGTCTACAGAATGAGTTCCAGGACAGCCCCAAAGCTACACAGGGAAAAAAACAAAACAAAACAAAAAAGCAAAATGTAAAATCAGATGTTAAGTAGTGAAGGATGGAGACTAGGCCATGTCTAAGTTCAATTCACATTATAAATTTGTTATTCAAGATTTTCAGTTTTCCTGTTCAAAATTAAACTATTCATTTTATAATTATAAATTCATAATTTTTTTCATATTTTCAAAATAAAATTCTAGATAGCATGTAGAAGTATACAGGTTAGTGGCAGAGTGCTTGGCTAGCATTTCCCAGGTCCCAATTCTCCAATATCAGGGAATAAAGTGGGGTGTGGTAGTACTTTTCTATAATCCCACTAGTTACAAGAGACAAAAGTTTCAAGAATTAAGGCCATCCTAGGGGGCTGGAGAGATGGCTCAGCAGTTAAGAGCACTGACTGTTCTTCCAGAGGTCCTGAGTTCAATTCCCAGCAACCACATGGTGGCTCTCACCTTGAATGAGATCTGGTGCCCTCTGCTGGCATGCAGGCAGAAGACTGTATTGTATACATAATAAATAAATAAATAAAATATTAAAAAAATAAAAAAAGAATTAAGGCCATACTATGGCATCTAGTAAATTCCAGGCCAGTCTGAGATACTTAACAGCCTATCTCAAAAACAAACAAAAAAAACCTGAAAAGCATTACAGCTGGGTGGTGATGGCATACGCCTTTAAATCCCAGCACTTGGACCCCAAACTGATAGCTTCCCAGCATAGAACTGTTTCAGACCCCATGAACGTGGGTATCAATTTGGAGGTCTGGTTAATCTATTGGGCCTCTAGTAGTGGATCAGTATTTATCCCTAGCACAGGAATGGTCTTTGTGAGCCCAGTCCATATAGAGAGATACTCTCTCAGCCTAGACACACGGGGAGGGTCTAGGCCCTGCTCCAAAAGATATGACAGAGTTTGAAAATTCCCCCATGAAAGGTCTCACCCTCCCTGGGGATCAGAAAGGGGATGGGAGAGGGGTTGGTGGGGGACAGGGGAGGATGGGAGGGAGAGGGAACTGGGATTGACATGTAAAACAAGCTTGTTTCTAATTTAAATAAAAAAGAAAAGAAAAACAAATAAATCTATGTACTCACTCATATGTGGATTTTAGACATAAAGTAAAGGATTACCAGCCTACAATCCACACTGCCAGAGAAGCTAGGAGGACCCTAAGAGAGACATACATGGTTCCCTGGAGAAGAGAAAGAGTAAAGATCTCCTGAGCAAACTGGGAGCACGGGAAGATGGGGGAGGGAGCTAGGAGAATGAGAAGGAGAGAAGAGGAGGGGTGCGGAGGACATGAGGGAGAGGAAAGGTTGAGTCAGGGGAAGAATAGAAGATAACAAGAATGGAGATACCATAATAGAGGGAGACACGTTAGGTTTACAGAGAAATCAGGCACTAGGGAAATGTCTGGAGATCTACAAAGACGACACCTGCTAACAATCTAAGCAACAGAGGAGAGGCTACCTTAAATGCCCTCCCCTGATAATGAGATTGATGACTGACTTATATGCCACCTGATAGCCCTCATCCAGCAGCTGGTGGAAGTAGACGAAGACACCCACAACTAATCACTGAACTGAACTGGAACCCAGTTGCAGAGAAGGACAAGTGAAGAGCAGAGGGGTCCAGACCAGGCTAGTGAAACCCACAGAAACAACTGACCTGAACATCGGGGAACTCTTGCTCCCCAGACTGATAGCTGGGATACCAGCATGGGACTGATCCAGACCCCAAGAACATGGGTTTCAGTGAGGAAACCTCGGAAATCTACGGGACCTCCTGTAGTAGTTCAGTACTTATCCCTAGCATAGGTGTGGACTTTGGGAGCCCATTTCATATAGAGGGATACTCCCTGAGACACACAGGGAAGGGACTAGGCCCTATCCCAAAGGATACGATAGACTCTGATGACACCCTATGGAAAGCCTCACCATCCAGGGGGAGCAGAAAGGATATATGATAGGTAGAGTTTGGGGGGGAGGGGGGGAGGGGAGGAAGAGGGAACTGGGATTGTCTTGTAAAATAATCTTGTTTCTAATTCAAATAAAAAAATCTGCAGAAAAAAAACAAACAAAACAACAACAACAAAAAACAATTCCCAGCACTGAGGAGGCAGAGGTAGGTGGATCTCTGTGAGTTTGAGACCAGCCTAGTCTACAAGAGCTAGTTCCAGGACAGCCTCCAAAGCCACAGAGAAACCCTGTCTCGAAAAACCAAAAAGGAAAGCATTAAGACTTTATGCAGTCTTATGCATGGGCCTATAGCTCAGTGGGAGAGCTTGTTATTTAGAATGCACAGAAATCCTCTATACCCAAAACTAAAACCAAACAAAACCACCATAGTGCCTACATGCAAAGATGTCACAAAACTTTAAAGACAAAAGTATTTGGTTAAAAAAATTCTGTTTATTATAAAGTATGCATATTACTGTCATATATCCACGGACATAAAAGAAACAATTTGGAAAAAAAGTACTTTAGAAGGAAAGAATAAAAGCTATACATTCAGGTTTGTATAGAATATTATAATTATCTTCTAGAAAACAGTTATTACAGGAGAAAGAGAAAAATACATGCCTGACCAAGTTAGGTTTTAGTAACTACACTTCTGCATAATCTTTTAGAACTGACTCATGCAGTCTGCCTCTCCTTTACAGAGGCAATTTCCCAAGAAGCAGAGACTATAAGGACTGAGTAGTCAAAAGCATTCATTGCTCTTGCAGGACTCTGGTTCAGTTCCCAGCACCCACACAGTGGCTTACAAAGATCTGTAATTCCAGTTCCAAGGGATCTAATACCTTCTTCTGACCTCGGTGGGCACCAGACATGTACATGTTACCCATACATACATGCAAAAACAGGCAGGAAGACTACTCACATAAAATAAATAAATGCATTTTTACAAGTTAAATAAAGCTGGAAGTGGTGGCACACTCCTTTAATCTCAGCACTGAGAAGGCAGGGGCAGGCAGATCTGAGTTAAAGGACAGCCGGGCCAACATACCAAACTCCAGGACCGCCAAGACTACTAGAAAGACCCTGTACCAAAACCCTCTTACCACCCCCCCCAAAAAGTTTTGTACATCAAACAGTTTCATGATATGGCTTTCTTTTCTTTTTTATTCAGTCTCGTGTCCTAGGCTGACCTGGAACTATACAGACAGGTTAGCCTCAAACTCAGGCTATTCTGCCTCCGTCTCCTGAAAGCTGGAATAATAGATGTATGCCAACATACCTAGCAATAATATGGATTTGAAAGAGCATTAGAAGGTGGCATGTAATGCAGCTTTCTAAAAAATAATACAGTATCACCAACTAACTCAATATTGCCCTACATACTGCCTCAGTTTCCTCCTTATCAGAGAACTTCCATAAGAAGTTCTCTAGGTTGTGCCAATTAATCTGCTTTGTGCCAACAAAGCAGAAAGGCTGGCATAAATCTGACATTTTTTGAAGTTCAGAATAAAAGACTTCATAGCTTTCAGTGGCCTATTTTAAAGAAAAGGAAAGCTGGTTCATTCACTTGCTCAGCAGCTTTAGAAACAAACACAAAGGCTTCATGCTGCCATGATTTTATTTTAAAGAACAATACGTGTGAAAAGCAGGTAAATACATGGGTAATAAAAGAAAAAAATGACAGACACAATTTCATGCAAGAACTATATTAAGCAACTAAGGAAAACTATCCTATTTTCCACATATATTAGTCCTAACACTAACCTCAAAAGTTTTCCCTTTGTCCTGATTTTATTCTTTCAATCCCTTCTGGGAACACAGAGTACCACCTCCTTCTTCATAGCTAATAAGTGATTTCAAAGAGTATCAGAAGGCAGCAATTCCTTAGCCACCTACATGTTCCAGGTGCATTCAGCCCATCATTTGAATATACAAAGAATTCCCTATGTAGCTGAATGTGCAATATTAACAACATGTTTCTATGTTTGCTCTAACTGATGTCAAATAAGGCAACAAAAGCAGTGGTTTATGGGTCACTGCCAATCTCAAGCTGAGGACTAATGCTAGAAACCATTAAGTGCTCAGTGTAATTAGACTGATATTCTGAATTATGAACTTATTTCTATACTGACCTTTGCTTTTGCTCCCAGTGAAAAATAAGTCTTATTGTAGCAGCATGTCCCCAGCTTTCCCCTAAAAAAAAAAAAAGAAAAAAAAATTAACTATACAGTACTTTAGAAATTTATAGGTTGCTTAGAAATCTTTCTAAATACTCTTATGTTACTAAATTTAGAATAAGACTATTCTTGGGCCAGGTGGTGGTGGTGCACACCTTTAATCCCAGGACTTGGGAAACAGAGGCAGGTGGTTCTCTGTGAGTTCGATGCCAGCCTGGTCTACAGAACAAGTTCCAGGACAGCAAGAGCAATTAGTTATACACAGAAACCTTGCCAAGAACCAGAAAGAAAAAAATACATAATAATAATAATAATAATAATAATAATAATAAAGTATTTACTTAAAAAAGAATATTCTTGGTATTGGCCAGGCAGTGGTGGTGCACACCTTTGATCCTAGCACTCAGGAGGTAAAGCAGGAGGAACTATGAGTTTGAGGCTATCCTGGTCTACAGAGTGTGTTCCAGAACAGCCAGGGTTATACAAACAAAATACAAACAAATAAACCAAAGAATGTTCTTGGTTTCAAAACCTGTAGGCTATGAGTAAGATCCTAATAGTGACAGAGTTTTACTTATCTAGAAAACCAATGCAAATCATTATCCTCTATTTGTTTCATGAAAAGGTTACAGTTTCAGTGGATTATCAACCTTCCATTCCATAAGGTCTACGATGTATTTTTAACACCCACAAACAGGGTCTCACTTGGTCCTGAATGGCCTGGAACTCAGTATGTAGGCCAGGCTGGCTTTGAATTATGCCTGTCTCTGCCTCTGAAGTGCTAGGATTAAAGATGTATCACCACAGAGGCTTCATTATGCAGTCTAGGCTTGCCTAGGACTTCTGGGCTAAAGTGACCCTCCTACTTCAGCCTCGTGAGGAGCAGGAGCTGCACTTCTGTATCACCATGTTTGGCAGACAGAGTATTACTGGATTTCAGGAGAGAGAGACGTGTGTTCAAATAAAATCTCAACGTTAGGATTAAATAGACTCATTCTCCTTCCTGCCTAAAACTGAGGAGTTTTTTTGTTTGGTTGGTTTTAGAGACAGGGTTTCTTTGTTTAGTCCTGGCTATCCTGGAACTCTCTCTGTAGACCAGGCTAGCCTTGAACTCAAGAGATCCACCTGCTTCTGCCCCCTGAGTGCTAGGATTAAAGGTGTGAGCTGCCACCATCTAGCAAGACTGGGGTTTTAATGTCTAGAATCCTACTTTAAATACTTATTTCTAGGGTTTCTGACATAGTTGCTAGATAGTATCTACTCAATAAATATTTGTTAAATTATGAAAGTATTAGTATCTCAGGACACTGCTTAGTGATCAGTGAACAAGGCAGTCTCAAGCTTTCAAAACCTTATAGTATTCAAACAAATGAAAAGGTAGGAAAAAGCTACACAGAGAAATCCTTTCTCGAAAAACCAAAAAGAAAAAGAATAGAAAAAAAAGGTAGGAAAATATTAAAAAGTAATGATTTTTTTATCTAATTCATTTACCAACCTAATGCAGGAACAAGCAATGCTTGATTTTTATCAATCTTTGTTGTCATCTGATTAGTTAAAATAACCTATAAAAGCAAAACATAAGAAAGTTAGGATATGCCAGGCAGTGGTGGCACATGCCTTTAATCCCAGCACTTGGGAAGCAGAGGCAGGTGGATCTCTCTGTGAGTTTGGGGCCAGCCTGGCATACAAAGTGGGATCCAGGACAGCCAGGACTGTATAAAGAAACCCTATCTCAAAAATAAATAAATAAATCTCAAAAAAAAATAAATAAAAAATAAAAAATAAAAAAGTTGTATGTTAAAACAGTCCTGAGCTTAATATTCTGAATATGGAAAGTTAAATACATTAGATGCTAGAGACGGCTCAAATTTAGGATCCAGATTCAGTTTCCAGAACTCACATGGTGGCTCACAACAATCTATAACAGTGGTTCTCAACATTCCTAATGCTGTGACCCTTTAATACCGTTTCTCATGCTGTGGTGAACTCCAACCATCAAATTACTTTCATTGCTACTTCAGATCTGTAATTTTGCTACTGTTATGAACATAATGTAAATATCTGTGTTTTTAGATGGTCTTTTGGGGGTTATGATGAAAAGTTAAGGAACTGATTTATAACTTCAGTTCCAGAAAACCTGACACCCTCTTCCTCTGGCACCAGCCACACATATAGTACACAGACATACATGCAGGCAAAACACTTACGCACACAAAATAAGTAACTCTTAAAAATACAAATATTTTCTGAAAAAAGGGGAAGAGATGAGCCAATTGTGCTCACTTGTCTAATTTTTTTTTTTCTGAGAAAGGTTTTCTCTGTGTAACAGACCTAGCTGTCCTGGCACTCACTCTGGAGACCAGGTTGGCCTGGAACTCACAGAGATCCACCTGCCTTTGCCTCCCAAGTGCTGGGGTTAAAGGTGTGCACGCCCCCCCCCTCTAGGCATCTACTTTACTTTTTGAGACAGGGTCTCTCATAGAATCTAGAATTCCTCTTTGAGTTACACTGCCTGGCTGGTAATACCCAAAGATGCCCTGTCAAAGTCATTTCTTCACCCTCACCTTCACAGTGCTGGGATTACAGGAGTGCATTGCCATGTTCAGCTTTTTTTTTCTTTTTATTAAATTTTTCCATTTACTTTACATAGCAACCATAGTTTTCCCTCCCTTCTCTCTCCCTGTTCCCTCCCTCCAAAGATTTATTTATTATCTATACAATGGTCTGTATGCATGTATTCCTGCACACCAGAAGAGGGCACCAGATCTCTTTAAGGATGGCTGTGAGCCACCATGTGGTTGCCAGGAACTGAACTCAGGACCTCTTGAAGAGCAGCCAGTGCTCTTAACCTCTGAGCCACCTCCCCAGTCCATGTTCAGCTTTTGTGTGGGTGCTGGGGTTCTGATCTCAGGCCTTTATGCTGCCAAAGAAAACACTTTACTTACTGAACTATCTCTTCAGTACCCTTCCTTTGAAACTTTTTAAAATTCAAATTTTGAGGCCTAGTGGCATATGCCTTTAATCCCAGCACTTGGGGAAAGAGGCAGCTCTCAGTTCAAGGCCAGCCAGAATACATAGAAAAGTTCCAGGACAGCCAGGGCTACATAGACCTGTCCCAAAAAATAAATAAAAATTTTGGCCAAATATGGTATTATTACATTGCTTTGATCCTAGAACTTAAGAAGTAGAAACAAGCTGTATTGCCATATACCTTTAAATGCTTTTTTCTTTTTTCTTCTTTTGGTTTTTCAAGATAGGGTTTCTGTATGTAGTCCTAGCTGTCCTAGTCCGACTAGCTCTGTAGACCAGGCTGGCCTTGAACTCATAGAGATCTGCCTGCCTCTGCCTCCCAAGTGCTGAGATTCAAGTTGTAAGCAATCAACACCTGACATATATGCTTGCTTTTATAAATTGCCATGGTCAGGGAGGGACTGGGAGGAGAGAAGGGAAGGGAAACTTTGGTAGGGGAGTAAAAACAAAAATAAAGTATTCCATTAAATAAAATTTAAGAATATTTTAAAAATAAATAACTTGCCTTGGTCATGGTGTTTTGTCATAGCAATATAAAAGCAAAATAGCTAGGCATAGTGGTCCATGCCTTTAACCCCGACACTTGGGATGCAGGCAGATCTGTGTTTGATACTAGCCTAGTAACACAATGAGTTCCACGACAGACAGACATCTACACAATGAGACCTTTGTCTCAAAAAAAAAAAAAAACAGAAAACAAAATAAAAAGAAAACACTGCCCTGAAAAAACAAAACAAATAAAACCCAAGTCGGTAACATCATCTTTAATTCCAGTCTTAGTAGATCCAATGCCCTCTTCCGGCCTTCTTAGACACAGCGTGGACATGGTGCACAGATATACACACAGGTATGACACCCATGTACACATAAAAGTTTAAAAAAAAAAAGATAAGAAAAAAAAAGCCTGGCAGTGGTGGGGCACAACTTTAATCCCAGTACTCTGGAGATAGAGGCAGGTGGATTTTTGAGTTGAAGGTCAGTCTGTTCTACAGAGTGAGTTCCAGGACAGCCAAGGCTACACAGAGAAACAGTGTCTCAAAACAAAAAAATTAAAACTAAGGTGGAGAGCAGCTGAGAAAGATACCCAGTATTGACCTCTAGCCTCCACAGGCACATGTACACTTGCACAAGGGCCTATATTCACACATGTACACACACAAACCAAAACTTATATACATATAAATGGAGAGAGAAAAAGCAAGCAAGTTAGCTATATTAAAACAGGGCAGGCAATGTAGTTCAGTGGCAGAATGTTTGCTTAGTATGTCTGGTCTTGAATTGGAACACCAGCAGCAAAACAACAAAACGAGAAAAAAAACATCAAAACCTAGGAAACCATGACACTATGCAGTCTATTTGTCTTGAGCGCCCTCTTCTGGGGGATCTTCAAGATACCATCATTAACAATTCTAAATTCCAACTAACAGTGAGAAATAATTCAAAGAGCACTATGCTTTGGCAAAAAGAATATGGCAAGAGGGCTAGTAAGATGACTCTGTGGGTAGAGGCACTTTCCAAGGAGTCTGACAATTTAACTTTGATTTCTGGGACCCCACAGAGGAGAGAAATGACTTCTGTAAATTGTCCTCTGACCATGTAAGTGCCGAGGCATTCAAAATAAAATGTAACTTAAGGGTAAGATTTGGAAAGGCAAAGAAAATGTGTGTTTCAAATTTTATAGAGGAAGTTCTTTATTTACATTTGGTATCTCACAGGCATGTGCTAACAACTTCCCTGAAAAGGGAAAAGTGGAGTACCTCAAAGCATTTTCGTTTCCACCTCCCTTCCGACAAGTGCATTTGCCAATGGGAAGATGCGGTTGCAAAGTGGAAATTAATGGCAAACAGGTAACCTGCACTCCTTGGCTCATATGTACTTTTCCCTTCACGCTTCAAATCTACAATGGCTCCAGGGCCTAGACATGCATGAGTCTCTGGGTCTAATCACTATTGTAACACAAACAAAAACCTGGCTTTTCCATAAAATTCCTAGATTAAAAGCCATGTATGACAACGAAAGTCTATAATCTCAGTACTCAGGATGCTGGGGGAGGAGGATAAAGAGTTCAAGGAGGGACAGACTACATACCAAGTTTCAGGCTATATCAAGGCTTTGTTTCCAACAAGCAACAATAACAACCACAAACCCCCAAAATTATGTTCACGTTATTTATCTTTACTCAGACAAGATAGGTACAAATTTAGACATTAATTTGTTTTGTTTTTCAAGACAGGCTTTCTCTGTGTAACCCTGGCTGTATTGGAACTCACTCTGTAGACCAGACTAGCCTCAAACCCAGTCCTACAATTAAAGGTGTGCATAACCACCACCCAGCTAGACATTAATATTTCATACAGTCTTAACTATAAAATTCTTCTGATTAATAATACTTACAGCTAATCTGTGATTATTTGCCAGGCTGATCATTTGTTGGGCAAGGCCATTTAGTAATCGAGTACGAAGGGATAGATCATCAAGGTCATGTCGAAAAGGAAGAGCAATGCCATCTATTATCACTAACTGCACCTACAGGAGAATGAAATTAGATTTGGAGTTAAAACTACAATAATAAAAAGGGCATCTCAAAAGCATGTTCCATTGCAGAAATAAACCTTAAAATTGAGGGCTTAAAAAAGAAAGACATCACCGGGCGTTGGTGGCTCACGCCTTTAATCCCAGCACTTGGGAGGCAGAGGCAGGAAGATCTCTGTGAGTTCGAGACCAGCCTGGTCTCCAGAGCGAGTGCCAGGATAGGCTCCAAAGCTACACAGAGAAACCCTGTCTTTTGAAGAAAAAAAAAAAAGCCATCAATCTTGGTGTGGTGATAAATGCCTTTAATCCCAGCACTCTGGGAGGCAGAGGCAGGTGGATCTCTGTGAGTTTGAGGCCAGCCTGGTCTACAAAGCAAGTTCCAGGACAGCCAGGGCTGTTAAGACAGAAAAACTGTCTTAAAATAAAAAAGAAAGAAAGAAAAAGAGGGAGGGAAGGGGAAGGGGGATAGGCAGTGAGGGAAAAGAAAAAGATCTAGCTAGCTAGCTGTGCATTTATGATGAAAATGGAGAAATGGCTCAGCAATTGAGTATGTATTGCTCTTCAGTTCCTAGCACCCATGCCAAGTAGTTCATAACATCTTCTAACTCCAGGTCTCTGACGAGGGGATCCAATGCCCTCTTCTGGCCTCCAGTCACCTTATTAAAAATAAAATAAGGGCATGGTGGTATATATCTATAATCTCAACATGCAGGAGTTAAACACAGGAGGATCGTGAGTTTTAGGCTAGGCGGGGCTATACAGTGAGACTATCTCAAATAAATAAAAATGAAAATTATAGTTTCTTTTTTATAACACTGGGAATTAGACCTATGGCACATATGTGGTAAACATGGTAAGCAATCTACTCTAACTCTTCAAAGGTTTTCTTTTAAAATTCACTTTATTAAATTATGTGTATTAGTGTTTTGCCCGCATGTATGTCTGTGTACCATGTTTGTGCCTGGTGCCTGTGAAGGCCAGAAGAGGGCAAGGGATCCCCAGAAACAAATTTTACAGATGGTTGTGAACCACTATGTGGGTACTGGAAATCCAACCCGGGTCTCTTAACCATTGAACCATACCTCCAGCCCTCAAAGGCTTTCTTTCTTTTGTAAAATATAGACCCAATTAATTTTACAGTAACCATCACCTGAATACTGGCATTTGATGCACATGCCACAATTCTAATTTAATTTTTGTTGCTGTGAGATGGCTTGGCAATTAACAGCCTTGGCTGCTTTTCCAGAGGACTCAGGTTCAATTCATACCACCCACAAGGCAGTTCACAACCTTTTGTAACTCCAGTTCCAGGAACTCAATGCCCTCTTTCAGGCCTCTGTGATCACTGCACACACATGGTGGACAGATATACATACAAGCAAAATGCCCATATACATAAATAAAAAATGAACAAAAAATTCATATGGTATGGTGGTTTGAATCAATGTCCCCCATAGAGTCTAGTATCTGAATACTTGGTTCCCAGATGGTGGTGCTGTTGGCAAGGCTTAGGAGGTGTAGCCTTGCAGAAAGAAGTACATCACTGGTGACAAGTTTTGAGGTTTCAAAGCCATGTGCCATCTCCAGTTCATTCCCTCTGCTTTCTGCTTGCGGTTCAATATGGGAGCCCTCAGCTGTTTCTGCTCCATCTCTCTGCTATGATGGACTGTTAGCACTCTGCAACCAAAAGCTTAGGTAAACACTTCCTTCTATAAGTTGCCTTGGTCACTGTTTTATCACAGCAACAGAAAACTAATTGCAACAGACCACAAACAGTCACAATAATCTTGAAAAAGAACAAAGTTAAAGGACTCATGTTTCCCAATTTCAGTATGTACAAAAAAGCTATAGTAACCAAGACAGTCTAACAGAAGTTGAGAATCTGTGGTAGAACACTTGCCTAGAATGGATTAGACTCTAACTTTGAGCCCCAGCAAAAAGTGAGACAGACAGATAAATAGGTAAGATAGACTGAGAAGGGAGAGGTAAACCAATTGAAATTTTTTTAAAAAATAAGTAAATACCAGAACAAATGCTAGGCATGGTGGTGAACATCTTTAACCCAGCACTCAGAAGGTAAGAAGCAGAAGGATCTCTGAGTTTGAGACCAGCCTGGTCTACAGTACAAGTTCCAGGACCACCAGGGCTGCACAAAGAAACCTTGGGGAGTGGGGAGGGTAAAAATAATACTGTAATTTAATAAAACAGGCTGAATATAGTAACAAAAGCCTGTACCCTAGCACTTGACTGAAGACAGAATGATTGAGAATTCAAGGTCAACAGGGGAGGGTGGCCCACACCTCTAATCTCAGCACTCTAGAGGCAGGTGGATCTCAAGGCCAGCCTGGTCTACAAAGTGAGTTCCAGGACAGCTAAGACTGTTACACAGAGAAAAAATGTCTCAAAAAACAAAACAAAGCAAATTAAGTGTGTGTGTGTGTGTGTGTGTGTGTTTGTAAATATATAAAAATGTGCATATATGTGCAAAATAAGTAGAGTATAATAAATAAGTTGTAGGGCAAGGAAAGAAGAGACTTTTAAACTGGCATCAAATTTATACTACTCTTTATTTTTGCATTATCAACACTTTAAAATACATTATTTCAGTAGTATGATCCATACCTTTGAATGATTTGAAAGGAAATCTGGAAGGAGATAGACTTGTGCCAGCAACTCAGTATAATCATGACAACGGAAATAATAAATATGAGAAAGAATATTTTCAAGAGTAAAGCCCTCCAAGGCTTTCTGGTGTTCTGAAACAAACAACAAAACAATCTTAAAACAGTTTTTCTTTTTCTAATAGTCTGACAATCCTAGATCACTTATTTGTATCCTAGTAAAACAATTTCTAAAGGATAACAGAACTGCAAAATCACTGTAAACTGCGATTTGATAACTGTTTTGTTTTCCACTGTTTCATTAAGAGCTCTTGCTGCTCTTGCAGAAGACCTAGGTTTGGTTCCCAGCACCCACACAGCAGCTCACAACTGTCCATGGCTCCAGTTCCAGGGCATCTGACGCCCTCTCCTGGCCTCCATGTGCATCACACAGGTATGATGCACATACATAAAGGCAAAACACCCAACCACATTAAAATATTTTTTTAAAAAAACACATCTTAAGGCCGGGCAGTAGTGGCGCACGCATTTAAATCCCAGTACTTGGGGAGGCAGAGGCAGGTGGATCTCAGTGAGTTTGAGACCAGCCTGGTCTACAAAAGCTAGTTCCAGGACAACCTCCAAAGCTACAGAGAAACCCTATATCAGAGCCCCCCTCAAAAAAAAAAAAAAAAAAAAAAATTTAAAATGCAATAATTAAGCCAGGCAGTGGTGGCACATGCCTTTAATTCCAGCACTTGGGGGGCAGACACAGGTATTCTGTGAATTTGAGGCCAGCCTGGTCTACAGAGCTAGTTTCAGGACAGGCTCCATAGCTACAGAAAAACCCTGTCTCAAAAACAAAAAGGCATTAAATAGTTTCTCATTTCAAAACCAAACTCATTTTGTCTTTGATTTTATGTGTAACATATCAGGGGTTATTTACTCACAAATAAAACTAGATACTTACTGTTTATCTTTTGTATTTCCTATTATTGGTTTCCATTGAACAGAAGTATCATGATTCAAGTTTTTCTTGTTTTTGAAGAGTACAAATTAAGAATTGGAAGGAAAAGTCACAGGGAATGTGGCACACGTCTTTTAATCTTTAAGTAGTAACAACAATATGAAATTCTTTTAACACTGGATTTTAAAGTCAGTATGGTTCAGAGTTCAAGGCCACGTTGGTCTACATAGGAAGTTCTAGGACAGCTAGTTATATTGAGACCATGTCTCAAAAAATGAAAGGGGGAGGATGCTTAGAAAGATTGCTCAGTGGTTAAAAACCCACATAGTGGAAAGAGAAAACAATTCTCAAGTTTCTTCTGATCTCTACACATGTGCATATACACTAAGTAAAATGATTTAAAGAAATTTTGTGTGCATTGATGTTTTCTCATGCGTGTTTCTTATGGACAGCTATGAGCTGCCATGTAGGTGCTGGGAATTGAACCAGTGTCCTCTGGAAGAGCAGTCAGTGCTCTTAACCACTGAGCCATCTCTCCAACCTGATAAGTATGATTTTTTGAAGGATTTATTTATTTATGCATATGAACCTTTGTGTACCTGTATGTCTGCACACCAATAGAGGACATTCATCCCATTAAAGTTGGTTGTAAGCCACCATGTGGTTGCTGGGAATTGAACTCAGGACTTCTGGAAAATCAGGCAGTGCTTTTAACCACTGAGTCATCTCTACAGCTCAATAAATGTCAGAAACTTAGGAGTTTCAGACCAGCCGAAGCTACATAGTGAGTTCCAGGACAGTTTGGGATACAGAGTAAGATCCTGTCTCAAAAAGCAAAATAAAAAAGTGCTTATGCTTTAACATTATAAAACAAAACAACAGGGGGCCGAAGTTGGAGTTGCTTGTCTACTATGAACAAGACCCTGGGTTCAGTCCTAAGCAAACAAGTGCGTGCAGAGAGTCACACAGAGAACAGGGGCTGGAATGAAGCTCAGTGACAGCATGCTTCACAAGCATTTCCAAGGCTCTGGGTTTGATCCCCAACACTACAAAAACCAACTAAACAAAACAAAAAACAGGACAAAGTAAAAAACGAAACAAAACAAAGCCAGGAAGAAATTAGCTGCACTGGGTGGCTCATACCCAAAATCCCAGCAGGGGGGCAAAGGAGGCAGAAGGCTCCAGCTCAAGGTCATCCTCAGGAAAATAGCAGTACAAGGATTTCCTGGGAACTAGATTTCAGGTTAGTAAAAGGCTTCTTCAAACATACAGTAAGTTAGTTTGAAAACAAAACAAAACAACAACAAAAAATTTAGCTTTAACCATGCACCAATTATTAAAACCTTCACATCCCAGTGCCTCTAAGTATCTACTGTAAGTACAGATAGATTTTAAGGTATTTATTTAAGTATAGATTGTGATAGGGGTAAGACATTTTAGATAGAAGAATTACTTTGTCTTCTACCTTTCCAGGGTCTCTACTGAAAAGACATATACAAATAGAAAAATAGAATGTTTTTGTTTTTAATGAACTGTGTGTGTATGTACCCTTATGCAAATGTCACAGTGCATTTGTGGCTGTCGGAAGACAGTTTTCAGGAGCTCTCTCCTTCCACCCTATGGCTTCTAGGGATCAAATTCACATCAAGCTTGGTGGCAGGCACTTTTATTTGCTGAGCCATCATGCTGGCCAAAGTTCTTTACCTTTTCAATTACTTATAAAAGTAATAGCTCTTGTGCTGGACAAGTGGCTCAGTGGTTAAGAACAGGAACTGTGCTGGATGTGGTGGTGAACACCTTTAATCCCAGCACTCGGGAGGCTTGGCAGGTGAATCTCTGAGTTCAAGGCCAACCTGGCCTATAAATTGAGTTCCAGGATAGCCAGGACTGCTACACAGAGAAACCCTGTCTTGAAACACACACACACACACACACACACACAAAAAAGACTACTAAGTTGGGCAAGACACAGGTCTGTCATCCCAGCATTTTGGAGACTAAGGCAGAGGATCACAAATAGGTAGGTTACAGGAGAGAGTATATAATATATATATATATATATATATATATATATATATATATAAATTTTGCAACAAAAGTATTGGAGTTTAGTCATTAAGCTTCAAGTTTGGGGGGGCTAGAGAGATGGCTCAACAGTTGAGTGCTGACTACTCTTACAGAGAACCTGGGTTCAATTCCCAGCACCCACAGGCAGTTCACAACTGTCTGTAACTCCAGGATCTGACATCCTCACACAAACATACATACAGACAAAACACCAATGCATATAAAAATTTTAAAAAAGCTTCACGTTTGGGACAGTCTCTTACTGAGGTCTGAGATGGGCACAAATACAAATCATCTTTCTTGTACAGAAGGAGCACCATGTGCTGACTCACCTTCATCCTTGTGTGTTCCTGCTATAAGGTGAAGGTGCTGAATGCAGGCATTTGCAAGGGTGACCACTCTATCAACCATAAAACTTCCCTCCGTATCAATAAACACTGCTTCACCTGCCACTCCTCCAAAACACTCTGGAATCTGCACATCCACTGCCAACTGCATACTGTCAAGAAATCAGCCAAATGACCAAATCGTTACCATAACCATCTAAATGTCTTTAGTAAACTACATATAATCATTAGCTAGACCATCAAAAGTCTTCTAATTACAAATATAGTTTCCCATGGCAACAAATACATATGAACCAATAGATACCCAGATTATAGTTAGGGTGTTGCACAAAATTATGATTAAGGAATTCTTAGTGGTTTTTAGGTTTCTGGGAATTGAATATATCTTCTCCTTTTTGAGTCAGGGTCAAGTAGCCCAGTATGAGCCTTCAACTCTCAATCCTTCTCAGTCTCCACCAGAAGCCGTGCAGCTGTTTGCAGGAGTATGCTACCACACCAATGTAGACATACTTTTTTTTTTTTTTTTTTTGAGACAGGGTCACTATATATCCCTGGCTGGTCTAACAATTGTCATATAGCCCAGACTGCCCTCCAACTCACAGCAATCCTGCTTAAATATCCTGAGTAATGAGATTATAAGAGTATGTCACCAATCCTGGTTCAGAACTCTTGAGTATATATAAATCAACTTTTAAACATTTGACAAATATATCTCAGAAGCCAACTAATTAGGAAAGTATCTCTTTAGGGACCACATTACAAAAGAAACATTTTTGATATAAAAACCATTCTATCCATTTACCAAGACGGGGTACTGAGATACTATGATGGTAAGCTGATTGTTTGATGCATCAAGTAATAACATGCTTTTTGGTATTCTGACTACAAACTCACAGCAGAAAATTCCATTAGTTACATAAAATACTAAGTCCATCCTTAAGTAGGAAACATCCCATTTTACCATAACTGTGTTTTTCCAACACCTGGTACACCACAAACTTCCGTTGTTTTCATTAGGGGTATTCCACCCCCAAGAATGTTATCTAGCGCTGAGCAGAAGGTGATTATGAAGCCCTGGGTGTGCTCCTGCTCAAGAAGTTCCAGTGCGGTGTACTTCTTGCCTGCCACAGATGCACCAGCACATCTGGGTTTGTCTGTGAGACTCTCTCTTCTTACAATTTGTAGAGTTTCTAAAGCTTCCTCTTTAGATATCCCAACTTCTGAAAATAAAATCAGAAAACCTGACATTAGAAATGTAAAAGTCTAATTCAGAGCTGGACGTGGTTGGGAACAGCTTTAAATGCAGCACTGGGGGGAGAGGGGTGTCTTTGTGAGTTCTAGGCCAGCCTGGTCTCCTGAGAGAGTTCCAGGACTGGCTCCATAGCTACTGGGAAACCCCGTCTCGAAAAACAAAACACCAAAACCCTAACCAGATTCCATTCTGGTTAGGTTGGTTCCCTTTGGTTAACAGCAGCACAGTGGATGGCCACAGCTAGCTTTAGTTTTGTGTGAGGATTCGCGCTGGTTCACACTTACACATGTAATCAGAAGACCTCGAGAAGAATGTTTGGGATATCCCATGAATCATCTTTCCAGGGCTTTCTCCTGGTCTAAGGGAATGTTCTCTTCCTTTTCTCACTTCAGTGTCTCTAGTCCTACTCTAATCCTTTACTTCTCAATTTCAATTTTCAACCCCCTAGCATCTTGGAACAGCAAGAATTACATGGCTTGTCTGTTTTGCAATTCTAGAGCAACGACTACCCAACTTAGTTATCACGAAACCTTAAGATGAAAAATGGGTTCTTTCCACTCAGGGAGGCAGAGACAGGCAGATCTCTGTGAGTTCGAGGCCAGCCCTGGTCGTAGAGAGTGAGTTTCAGGATAGCCAGAACTACACAGAGAAAACCTGTTTCGAAAAGGCAAATAAATAAATAAGTGAGTATTGGTTCTTTCAACTATAGATTACACATCCTGGTCCAAGAGACTTGCAGTCCTCAAAGCACCCAGGAGGCGCGGGCACGGAGAAAGCAATCAGTACACGTCTTTCCACACAGTTCCAAACACAAGAAAACTTCAAAGAGGAGTGCAAGAGCAGCTTTACGTCGTAAACGCGGTGGCGGGAGGACGAAGGAGGCGGCGCCAAGCGGCCGCGATGCATCTCAGCTGGCCGCCGGGAGTCGTTACCTTTGCTGAGCTCAGAGGGCTTCACCCCCAGGACGTCCTCGGCCGTCTGGAAACCCGCAGCCACCAGCTTCACTCGCACCGTGGGAGACAGCGGGAAACTCACTAGCTCCCGCTGCATTTTCAAAGCTCGGCGCGTAAGCACACAGTGACGTAGAGCAAGAGGCGCGAAAGCAAACCCTGGAGGCGCAAACCCCGCCCACCCCGAGCCATGCCGTGTGACGTCATGCGCACAGCGGAAGGGGCGGGGCTCACGCGGTCTAGCCTCACCGGGTGACGCAGAGCGAGAGGCGCGAAAGCCTTAGCGGCCCAAACCCCGCCCGCCCGGAGCCATGCCGTGTGACGTCATGCGCGCAGAGGAAGGGGGTGGGGCTCGCGCGGCCTAGTCTCCTCACGAGGCCTTGCTGCTGAGGAAATCCCACAGGTGTTCACGTGTAGCGTTGTTTTCCAATGTGACTCACCCGAAGCACTTTTTGGGGGGAGGGGGAGAGGTTCCCTTACCAAGAGTTTTAGCTTGACAGTAAAAAAGCAGCGAGGAGGAGGCTGGAGCAGTGAGGACGGGGATGAGGCCCAGTAGGCCCTACGGGCCTCACTGCCTCCTTGCTCCGGCCTGTTCATGGGTTCCTCGAGTCTTTAATGGAAATCATCTCCCTAGGTGGGAGTAGCAGGGGCAGCAGCAGCAACTGAGTACCGCTCAGTGGCCAGTTCTCGCTGTGAAAGATTCAGGAAGCCGTTGTGGAAGGCTTTCTGTGTGTCCGGACCACAGGAATGGAGTCCATGGGCTCTTCTTCCTAGCGGGGAGGCCTCCTCACTTGCCTCCCCGTCACTTCTCCCGCTCTCGCAAGGGATTGTGGGCCGGCCCCCCCATCTCGAGGGGGGAGCCGTTAGCGTGGAGCCGTTGGCGCTCAAGCGTGGCAGCGCCCACGCACCCACGCACGCACGCACGCCCGTCCACGCACACCTTCCGGTGCGTGGTGCCTGAGGAGCGGGGAGTTCGCTCGGGAGCGTGGCGGTTTCTGAGAGCGTTCATGTCCGCCGGCCTGCCTAGCGTATGAAATAGCTGGAAAAGTAAGAAATCATGTCCCTGTTGTCTCGTCGTCGTCGTCTAGCCTGGGCCTCTGGTGTCCTAAACGGGAGGGACTGGACTCCTTTAGTAGCAACGGAAGTAACCGCTTCCGAAACAACTTTTGTGGAGATTGGCAGTTTGGAGGTTTTCTGATTTTTGCCTAAAAAGTATGGAGGGCGATGTGATGAAGTGCCTCGTACCCCTATATGAAAATAAACCTCCTACGCAGGGCTGTGGTGGCGCACATCTTTAATCCCATCACTCGGAAGGCAGAGGCAGGTGGCTCTCTTGAGTTCCAGGCCAGCCTGGTCTACAGAGTTCCAGGACAGCCAGGGCTACACAGAGAAGTCCTGCCTCGAAATAATAAAATAAATAAAATTAGCCTGGCATTGGTGGTGCACGTCTTTAATCCCAGAACTCGGCAGGTGGATCTCTGTGAGTTTGAGACCAGCCTGGTCTACAGAGTGAGTGCCAGGACAGCCTTCAAAGCTACAGAGAAACCTTGTCTCGAAAAATAAAATAAAATAAACCTCCTAAATTGGGGGATACGGGTGTAATCAGCCCTCTCCGTTAGTACCCTATTGGCAGCAACTCTTTATTATTACATTTCTTTTGTGTGTATGTGTAGGCACATATGCCATGGTGCTAGTGTGAAGATCAGAGGAGTTGGTTCTTGGCTTCCAGCGTGTGCCAAGATGTGTTTCAGGTTGTCAGTCTTGGCAAAAAGGCCTTTTACCTGCTGTACTATCGCACCTCTCCCTTGGCAATGATTCTTAGCCTGGAGTAAGCTTTAATTCAGACCTTTAAGGGAGGAAGCAACATGTTGAGCAGTATAGTGAATCTCACACATTTTAAATATGCACAGACAGGGCTGGAGAGATGGCTCAGGGGTTAAGAGCACTGACTGTTCTTCCAGAGGTCCTGAGTTCAATTCCCAGCCATAGTGACTCACAGCCATCCATAAAGAGATCTGGTGCCCTCTTCTGGCCTGCAGGCATACATGCTGGCAGGACACTGTATACTTAATAAATTTAAAAAAAAAAAAAAAAAAAAAACATAGGATGTTTAAAACTCAACATAGTTTTCTTGAAACTAAAATTTAAACCTAGAACCTACTTTATTATCCTGAGCAACTCCCAAATCTCCAAATAAATACAAATGTTTGTATTTCTCCTATTTGGTAAGACTGAACAAAATATGGTTTATGTAAGAATATTGCTTAACTTATATAGGATCTATATTTGAGCATTCAATAATTATTAGATGTTATCCCAGGGAGATTTCGTGTTTAGTGTTTATAAAGTAGTTGAGTTCTTGGGTTCTTGGGTTAAAAGATAATGAATTTAAAAGGACGGGAATGGACTTAAAAGTAGCAGTACTTCAGTTTGGTCAAATGCAGTGGATTTGCTTTTTAAATTTTTATTTCATCACCTTGGGGAGTTAAGAAACTACTTGTCTGTGTACTTGGACAATTATCGTGTGCTGTTACCATCTACCATCTAATTTTCCTTAGAGTGGCACAGACCTGTAGTCCCAGCTACTCAAGGGGTTGAGACAGGATAATAAAAGTTCAAGGCTCACGTTGGCATACAGAGTGAGCACAAGTCCAGTGTGGGCAGCTGAAACCTAATGAGAAAAAGAAAGAGCTGGCGATATGTCTCAGTACTGCCTGTAAGAATAAATCCAAACCCCAGTACTAAAAACCAAACACACACACATACCCAAAAAAACAAGCAAACAAAACAAAAACCACATGCTATCGTGTGTGTGTGTGTGTGTGTGTGTGTGTGTGTGTGTGTGTGTGTGTGTTTCATCATTCTTTCCTGAAATTTTCAATCTAGCACCTCTCTGTTGCTGTCAATCACTTTCAGTTTTGAGTCTGTTTTGGGTTTTTTGTTTGTTTGTTTTTTGGTTTTTTCTGTTTTTTGTTTTTTGTTTTTTGTTTTTGTTTTTTGGTTTTTTTTTCCGAGACAGGGTTTCTCTGTGTAGCTTTGGAGCCTATCTTGGCACCTACTCTGGAGACCAGGCTGGCCTTGAACTCACAGAGATCCACCTGCGTCTGCCTCCTGAGTGCAGGGATTAAAGGCAAGCACCACCAACGCCCAGCTCAGAATTTCCTTTTTTTATTACACTTATTTGTGTGTATTTGCATGCACTCAGAGTGGGCAGGGCAAGTGATCATGTGTTCTGGAGAAACAATTTGCAGTAGTCTGTCTTTGCAATAGTCTGTCCTTCTACCATGTAGGTTGCAGAAACCCAACTCATGTCTTCAGGTTTTACTGCAAACACTTTTATCCGCTAAACCATCTCTGCAGCCATTTGTGTTTGTCTTTTTTTTTTTTTTTTTAAGAGCTTCGGGAATAGTTCAGTGGGTAAAGTGTGTGCCATGTAAGCATGAAGACTTAAGTTCAAATCTCCAGCATGCTTGTAAAGTTGAGCATAGTAGCACTGCTATAATCCTAGAGCTCTTACATCAAGATATGAGACAGAGATAGGAAACTCCTGGAAGTTTTTGGGCCAACTAGCCTAGCATATGCAGTGGTGTCTTAGTTAGGGTTACTATTGCTGTGATGAAACACCATTACCAAAAACAAGTTGAGCCAGGCAGTGGTGGTGCAAGCCTTTGATCCCAGCACTTGAGAGGCAGAGGCAAACCTACTCTACAGAGAGAGTGCCAGGATAGGCTCCAAAGCTATACAGAGAAACTCTGTCTCGAAAAAAACAAACAAAAAACCTAGTTGAGGAGGAAAGGGTTTATATGGCTTACACTTCTACTCACAGTTCATCATCAAAGGAAGTCAGGAATTCAAGCAGGGCAGGAGCCTAGAGGCAGGAACTGATACAGAAGCCATAGTGAAGTGCTGCTTGCTGGCTTACTCTTCATGAGTTGCTACTTTCTTATAGAACCCAGGACCACCAGCCCAAGGATAGCCCCACCCACAATGTGCTGGCCCCTCCCCCAACAATCACTAATTAAAATGCTCTACAGGCTTGCCTACAGCTCAGTCTTGTGGAGGCATTTTCTTTGTTGAGGTTTTCTTCTCTCAGATGACTGTAGCTTGTGTGTCAACTTGGCATAAAATTAGCCAGCACAATTGGCTAACAACAAAGAAACCCAATTTCAAGGTGGAACGTGAAGACCAATAAAGTTGTTCACTGGCCTCCACAAGCATTCCTTGGCACTAATGCACCCAAACTCCTTCACACAAATGCATGCCCACACACAAATTATTATAAGAAAAAAAATGTTATCAAAAGCGGGTATGGCTAGACAGTGGTGGCTCATGCCTTTAAATCCCAGCACTTGGGAGGCAGAGGCAGGTGGATCTCTGTGAGTTTGAGATCAGCCTGGTCTACAAGAGCTAGTTCCAGGACAGCCTCCAAAGCCACAAAGAAACCCTGTTTCAAAAACAAAAACAAAACAAAAAGGCGGGGTATGATGTTTCATATCTTTAATTCCAGCATTCAGAGGCTTAGGCAGGAAGACTGTCTCTAATGTAAGGACAGCCTGGTGTAGTGAGTAACAGGCTAGCCAAGGTTACATAACACTGGTCTAAAAAAAAAAAACTGAAAAGAGTCTGATATGGTGTTTTACACCTTTTTTTATTTGAGGTGGGGGGACTTCGAGACAGGGTTTCTCTGTGGCTTTGGAGACTGTCCTGGAACTAGCTCTTGTAGACCAGGCTGGTCTGGAACTCACAGAGATCTGCCTGCCTCTGCCTCCCAAGTGCTGGTATTTAAAGGTGTGCACTGCTGCCATCGCCACCACCACCACTGGCCATGGTGTTTTACACCTTTAATCTAAGCACTAGGGAGGCGGCAATAGCCCTATGAGCTCAATATAGCAAGTTCCGGGGTAGCCAGGACTATGTAGTGAGGTCATGTCTCAAAAACTAAACAAAACTCCAGAAAAAAGGCTGAGAGATGCTCCACTGGGTAACAGTAACCTGTTTCCAAACCTGGTGACCCTTGATTGATCCCTCAGGCTCCCATGGTAAAAGGAGAGGAGTGACTCCTGAAAGTTGTCCTCTGACTTCCATACATGCCTCCCTTTTCAGAAAATAATATATAAAATGTAATTGCAAAATAAATCTTTGTAGTGCTGGTATCCAGAGCCTCACAAATGCTAGACCGGTAGTTTACCACTGAGCTACAATCTGTAATCCATTTATTCAAATTTGAGGCATAGTCTGTGTTTCCAAAGCTGGCCTCACATTTTTAATCTCTTGCCTCCCCTCTGGAGTAGTGGCATTACAGTTATGCTTCACCGTGCCTGACTCCTCCCAAGTGTTGGAATTACAGGTGTCAGCCACCATGCCTAGCTTAGTATGTAAGACCCCCGGAAAGCTCAGGCCTCCAGGATCTCAGCCCAGGAAAGCTTGATGCAAACAGCATGAGGCTTTATTGTTGTTTAATGAGCTAACCCCATGTTAGCTCGGGTCTTTCATCCACCCGCTGAGGCAGATGGCTAGGAAAGACAGCTCGAAGGGGCTGCATAGAGATCTTATAGGGCAGTGTAAGGGGAGTGTCTAGGGGTGCACACAGGCTCAGGATTGGTGTGCCTCCAGGCTTGGAGGGCTTGCCCTGTGTTGATTTGGCCAACTGGTTGTTATGGCCCATAGGCCCTCCCAGGGTGGTTGCTATGTTCTGCGTGTCATTGCTGTGGGCTTGTCCGTAAAGCACACCCAGAGCCATAAAGCATACCACCACTAGCTAACTTCTTTGCCACGAGGCAAGGCAGGCATCTGACATCTTAGTGACCAAGGCAAGGTCATGGCAAGCATGTGTTACTGTCATGGCTGCCGAAATGGGGAGCTGGTCCCTTTAAGTAGTGTCATTTTTTTTCTTTTTTTTGGTTTTTCGAGACAGGGTCTCTCTGTGTAGCTTTGGAGCCTATCCTGGCACTTGCTCTGGAGACCAGGCTGGCCTCGAACTCACAAAGATCCGCCTGCCTCTGCCTCCCGAGTGCTGGGATTAAAGGCATGTGCCACCAACACCCGACGTAGTAGTGTCACCTCTTTATCCTAAGGCAGATTGTATACATAAGTAGGCCAATAATGATGAAAATCTTGTGGAATATTGTAATTGGGCCTTGTGAAGGCTATGGACTTGTTTTTTTGTTGTTGTTGTTGTTTTTAAAGATTTTATTTATTATGTATACAATGTTCTGCCTGCATGTATGCCAGCAGGCCGGAAGAGGGCACCAGATCTCATTATAGATGGTTGTGAAACACCATGTGGTTGCTGGGAATTGAACTCAGGATCTCTGGAAGAGCAGTCAGTGCTTTTAACCTCTGAGCCATCTCTCCAGCCCCCGGCTATGGACTTGTTAAGGACTCCATGTTCCCAGTACTTAGGAGGCAGAGGTAGGCAGATCTCTGAGTTCAAGGCCAGCCTGGTTTACAGAGTCAGTTCTAGGACTACCCAGAAAAACCCTATCTCAAAAAACCAAAAATACAAAAGGGGGAAAAAAAGATACTAATAGGGAACCGTTGTGGTAGTTCAGCGGGTAAAGGCATTTGCTGCCAAACTCTGAGCACCTGAGTTCTATCCCCCGGACGTATATATATGGTAGGAGAGAACTGATTCCCTATGATCTACACATGAATTGTGGCACTTGCATGCAAGTTCATAAACATAGACATAGACACTGACATTAAATAAATGTAAAAAACTAAAAAGTATAGATAGAGCCAGGAAGATAGTTTGTTGGGGAAGGAACCTTTCTGCCAAACCTGATAACCTGAGTTTGATTTTCAGGACCCATCTGATTGAAATAGAGAACAGACTTCTACAAGTTGTCTTCTCATTGCCAAATATGGATCATAGCACCTTCATACCCAATAATTAATAAATAAATAAAGCTAGGCTTCATACCTATAATAAATAAATAAATAAGGTAATGCTAGGGCTAATAAGATGGGTCATTGGGTAGCAAGCTTGCTTCCAAGCCTGAATACTAGAATTCAATCCTGAGGTAACACATGGTGGGAGGAAAGAACTGACTCCTACAGGTTTTCCTCTAACTACACACTTTTCCTTGGCACATACATGCCCACACACATACAAGGTGAGGGAAACCTTTGCCCTCTCACAGTGTAAGACCCCGGGAAGCTCAGGCCTCCAGGATCCTTTCCCAGGACCAAAGCCACCCCAATCACCACGCGGAGGTGGAAACTTGATGCAAACTGCAAGAGGCTTTAATGAAAGGTGGACGTTTGTACAAACAGGCTCTCTCAGCATGCAGGCTAGAGAGCAGCCCCGTTCCCCCAGGCACAGGCATTTTTAAAGGCAAAAACAGGCTTAGGGAAGTGCCTCGACTCTCTGTCCGTTGAGTACGTGACCAGAGTCATGGGTTCCTAGGAGGCCCTTTGTCTTGAGGAGAGGACTGGGAATCAGATGGCCTCCTGACCCACCAGTTGTAAAACCTGCATACCTCAGGATGTGCTAACTAATCTTGCCTGAGCAAATGGTAGCTATCTCTTTGTTTCATAGGGACCCTTAATTGTTAATTATTGACACATTGGCCGGTGGGGCAATCTGTTTCCTTCATGAGCCCTGCGGGGAGGGTGGCCATCTGGGAATTCTTGGTGCCCAGTTTTCTTATGGCCTTGTAAGGGAGTAATTGCTGGCGGCTGGTAAATTCTAGGCACTAAGTCATAGTAGTGGCCTTAGTCAGTTTCTGGGTTAGGCCGCCCTACATTCCTTTTGGAGACTTTCCTTATCTGGGCTATATTTCTTTGCTAATTTTTAAGTCTTTCAACAGCTTGGTAGCAAGTAAGTGCCTTTACTCACTGACCCATTTCACTGACTCTGTTTCTCTCTTTGTATTTTTTTTAAAGATTTGTTTTTAACTTATTTTTTTTTTTTTGAAACTGGGTTTGTCTCTATAGCCCTGATTGTCCTGGAATGCACTATATATAGACCAGACTGATTCAGATCTTCCTACCTCTGCCTCCCAAGTGCTGGGATTAAAAAGGTAAAGGCATGCCTTACCAAGCCTGGCATATCTCTCTCTCTCTCTCTCTCTCTCTCTCTCTCTCTCTCTCTCTCTCTCTCTCTCTCTCTCTCTCTCTCTCTCTCTCTCTCCCTCTCTCCTCTCCTCCTCTCTCCCTCTCTCTCTCTCCCTCTCCCTCCTCTCTCCTCTCCCTCCCTCTCTCCTCTCTCTCCTCTCCCTCTCCCCTCTCCTCTCTCCTCTCCCTCTCTCTCTCTCTCTCTCCCTCCCTCCCTCCCTCCTCCCTCCTCCTCCTCCCTCCACTCCACCCTCTATCGGTTTGTTTTCTGAGACAGGGTTTCTCTATGTGTAGCCCTAGCTTTCCTGGAACTCACTCTGTATATCAGGCTGGCCTAAAACTCACAGAGATTCACCTGCCTCTGCTTCCTGAGTGATGGGATTGCAGGCATGTGCCATTATACTCCATGCTGAGAGTCAGACCCACAGCTCTATGGGTACTAGGCAAGCATTCTACCACTTGAGCTACAACCCCAGCTATATGGGCCTATAGTTCTTAAATTTTGTAGAAATAATTTATTGCTGCTTAGGTATTAAAATTAGGAAATTCTTTGCCCTGGGATTGTAGGAGTTTGTCCTAATTTGATTTTTTTGTTGTGATAAGTACCATGACCAAGAACAACATGGTAAGGAAAGGGCTTATTTCATCTTAGAAGTTACAGTTCATCATGGAGGAAAATCAGAGCAGGAACTTAAAGCAGAAACTATGGAGGAACACTGTTTGATGCCTTGCTCCCAGACTCATGGCCCTTTCTATATAGTCCATACCTACTTACCCATGGTACAGCCCACAGGGTCCTGGTCCTTCCCACATTAGTTAGCAATCAAGAAAATGCTATACTGATGTGCTTCCAGGCCAGAGTCAGAGGGTTTTTTTTTTTTTTTTTTTTTGGTTTAGTTAGGGTATTTTTAATTTCTTTATTACACGGTCTCACATAGCCTAAACTGACCTCGAACTTGCTTTGTAGTAGAGAATGACCCTGACATCTTGTTCTCTTGCCTCAGTCATTCAAGTGCTGGGATTACAGGTGTGTATTTGTGTATAGTGATGCTATGTGTGTTTTTTAATTTTCGATTTTTGCAGTGTTGGTAATCAAACTCAGGGCTTTATGAATGTTAAGCAGTTGCTCCATAGCCAGGCAGTAGTGGCTCATGCCTTTAATCCCAGCACTCAGAAGGCAGAGGCAAATGGATCTCTGTGAGTTTGAGGCCAGCCTGGTCTACTGAGCAAATTCCAGGACAGCCAAAGCTACACAGAGAAGCTCTGTTTTGAAGAAAAAATTGCTTTGAAAACATGAGCAATTGCTCTGCCACAGAACTATGTGCATCCTCTGCCTACTGTATGGTTTGGGTTTGGTGACTCTTGATGTTATATAGTTGCTTAGTCATCCAGAACAATTCAGTTTTATATTACATGTGGTTGGTTTGAGGGCTTGGCTTCAATTCACACTGTAACCCAGGCAGGTTTTGAATTTAGAATTCTCCTGCCTCAGCTTCCTGAGTAGCTAAGATTATAAGCTTAAGAACCATCATATTTGGTAATTGTTAGAATATTCTCATGACCATCCAAGAATTCCCCCATGAGCATTTGCACACTAGTTTTCATGTCCCAAACCCAACTACAGAAAACAGTTGATTACCACTCCATGGGTATATCTGCCTTTCCTAATGTTTTGTTTAAAACACAATCATCAGCCGGGCGTTGGTGGTGCACGCCTTTGATCCCAGCACTCGGGAGGTAGAGGCAGGTGGATCTCTGAGAGTTTGAGACCAGCCTGGTCTACAAGAGCTAGTTCTAGGACAGCCTCCAAAGCCACAGAGAAACCTTGTCTCGAAAAAACAAAAAACAAAACAAAAAAACACAATCATCATGTAGTTTGTAATCTATACAGATCTTTTCACTTCGTATAATTTGAGTTTCATGCATGATATCACCTTTGTTGCTAGTTCCTTTTTTTTTATACAAGAGTTTTACTATGTAGGCCTGGCTGACTAGGAACTCATGTAGACCAGGCTGGCCTTGGTCTCAGAGGGATTCTCCTGCCTTTCTGCCTCCTGAATGCAGGGATTAAAGGAGTGTGTCACCCTACCCTACAGATAGTTTCTTTCTGTTACTGAATATTACATACTGTATGAACATAGAGCTTCCTTTAAATGCCTAGCCTGTTTGGGCTATAATTATAGTCATAAAAATAAAATTAAAATAATTTAATTTGCATACATGTCATTCTGTAAACATATGTTCCCTATTTCTCTTGAGAAAATATGTAGAAATGGAATGACTACATCATTTGTAAGTACATAACTTTTTCAGAAACTTGAACTATTTATCCAAAATGACTACTGTTTTACATTCTCACCAGCAAAACACAAGGTTCTGTTTTTCTACATACTTGCCAGCATTTATCTGTTTTGAGACAGGTTTCATTAGCCATGGCTAGCCTGGAACTTGATTTATAGGCCAGTCTGGTCTTGGCTCTGCCTCCTAAGTACTGGGATTAAAGCAGCAGGCCACATATCTGGCCTACCAGCATTTGATATTTCCAGATGCTTTTACATGTGTAGTATTGAGGAACTAATCCATGACCCTGTGAGTACTAGATAAGCATTATACCACTGATTTAAATTCTAAACTCCACTTTTATGGCTTGTAATCATTCTAGTTGGTGTATAATAATACATGATTGGTTTGGATTTTTAACTATGTGTACATGTAAGACTCTGTATGTGAAAATGTGCACATGTGAGTACAGGTGCCCACAGAAGCCACAGATCCCCTGGATCTGGAGTTCCATGTGGTTGTGAGTATCCTGACATGGTACTAGAAACCGTTCCTCATTCAAGCTTTTAAAAGAAAATAGCCATGTATTGTGATGGCTAATATTAGACTTAGACTTACTATGCTTGACAGACCAAAAAGCAAAAATTGCCTGTCTGGTGTCACACCCATAATCCTGTAATCTCAGGATTTGGGAAGCTGAGGATCTCCAACTTAAAACAGAGCCTGAGCTACATAATGAGAAGAGAAAAGGATTAATAGCAGAATATTAAATCAACTATTTGTGGAATGCTTCTAAATCCTGGAGCCTGTGCTATAGGTCCCCCATTTTCTCTGGATAATGTCTGATAGGTTTTTATTTCACTTCTATGTCTAAACTGTTATATTCAGAACTATAAACAGAGTCCTTTCATTCTCCTTAGGGAAACCTTTGCAGCCAGTTTAAGCTGTAGACTGGCATCCAGTCTACAGTCTTTTCTGAACCAGTAGCCTGTAAATATACCCCTCCTTAGCTTTAAGACCAATGTAGGTAAGACATATTTTTTTTAAGATTTTATTTATTATGTTCTACCTTCATGTAGGCCTGCAGGCCAGAAGTGGGCACCAGATCTCAATATAGATGATTGTGAGCCACCATGTGGTTGCTGGGAATTGAACTCAGGACCTCTGGAAGAACAGTCAGTGCTCTTAACCTCTGAACCATCTCTCCAGCCCTGACATATTTCTCTTTACCTACAGTGAGCATATTTCCACTTTTTCTTTTTACTTTACCATTTATTTTAATTGTATAATAGATTAATTAGTGAATAAACACTACTTAAAAGCACTTTCTAAAGCCGGGTGTTGGTGCCTCGTGCCTTTAATCCCAGCACTCGGAAGGCAGAGGGAGGTGGATCTCTGTGAGGCCAGCCTGTTTTACCGATCGAGTTCCAGGACAGGCTCCAAAACATTACAGAGAAACCCTGTCTCAAAAAATAAAGCACTTTCTACTTACACCCAAATCTTAGTTATCCTTTAATTCTTCCCAGAATTTTTGTTCTTTTGGAAATAATATACCGTGTCTTAATCTTTAAGGTGTGCTTCAAACTGGTGCATGCTTTATAATCCCATCACTCGGGTGCTGAGGCAGCTGGTTTGTCATAAGTTTGAGGCCATCCTACGACTACAGAGCAAGTCTTTCAAACAAACAAATCAAACTTTTGAAAGTCTGTTCTGTCCTTCAAACATATACGTCCCTGCAATCAAACACCATTTGTCAGGCTTGGAGGCAAGTATCCTTACTGCTCGTGATTTATCAGGCAGCATAAAACTGTCCACAAATAATATGAATTGAAAGTTAACTGTTCGGTACCGTTTCCACATCTGTAAAGATGGGGATGATGGAAAAAATAAATAAAAGAAAAAAAGAAGAAGAAAAAGAAAAAAAAGATGGGGATGATGGCAGTAACTGCCTCATAACTTGCAAAGATTAAATTTATTGTAATATGTAAAAGAACAAATGGTCCCTGCCTGTTACTATCATTGCAGCTGTTTTTTTTTCTTACTTTTTTTTTTCTTACTCTGAATCTTTGTTCACACCAAAAACTATGCATTCGATTCCTGTGTTCAAGAAAGAAAATTCTTACAGTGTTCCAGGAGGCCGCAAAACAAAAGACACAGCAAACTACCACCTAATTGGCTCATTGGTATTCCTGCGCTGACAGGAAGGCGGGTTTCTTTCCGGAAGTGAGTCCCTGTGGAGGCGGTGCTATGTAGATAGAGAATTCAGGTGCTTACTGGGAAAACCTGCTGCTTCCACATTTGTGATTTTTGGAGTATATAATCACAAGACTGCCAATCATCTTAAGGGTTTTGAATGTTGGAAACCACTATTCATAACTATATAGAATTTTTAGTGAGGGCTTAATTTTACACCCTATCTTTGAAATGCAACGCACACCAGGCCGTTCAGGCTACGTGCACTGCAACTCATACTTACCTGGCAGGGGAGATACCATGATCATGAAGGTGGTTTTCCCAGGGCGAGGCTTATCCATTGCACTCCGGATGTGCTGACCCCTGCGATTTCCCCAAATGCGGGAAACTCGACTGCATAATTTGTGGTAGTGGGGGACTGCGTTCGCGCTCTCCCCTGATCATTTTGTTCAAAAAGAATTGTCATACAACGATTTGATGCTTTTATTGTCTGTGTTCATCTGCTGGGAGTTTTTCATGTGTTTACAGCAGTTACAGTCGACCTCCGCACACTTGATTCCTACTTTTGATGTGCTAAAGATGTTTATTTTTTGTGTATCTACAGTTACTTATTTCTTGAACTATCCCACACACACCTCACCCTATTACACTAGTGTTTCTGTAACTTCCTGTAGTAATGTAGACATTGAACAGGAATTTTGAGTCAGTTGATTTGAATGTTACACACCCAAATTGAATCTGGGAATTGCCCAAGGCTTTTTCTCTGTTTTTGAATTTCCTATGACAATTTTACTGATTTTTCCAAAATAAATGATCTCTGGTTTGTAAATATTTGGAAGGCAGAGATGGGGACAATTGCCTCAAGTTTGAGGCCAACATGGTCTACATACAGAGTACTTGATTAAGACTATGTAATTTGTTTTTTTGTAAGCCATAAACAAAATTGAAAGGGGGATGGAGTGATTAGTAGAACATTAGCCTAACATGTTCAAGTTACCGGGTTCAAATCAGCACTAAAAAATTAAGTAAAAAGATGAGTTTTAACTGTGTGTGTGTGTGTGTGTGTGTTTGTATTGCTTGCATGTATGTGCACCACATGCACTTAAGAAAGTCAGAAGAGGGCATCAGATAGCCTGGAACTATAGTTAAGGATATACGTATGTGAGCCACCACATGTGGGTTCTGGGAATTGAACCCTGGTCCTCTACAAGTGCAACAAGTGCTGTTAACCACTTGTTAAATCCCTCCAACCTGAGCTCTAACTCGTAAGTTATAGTGAAGCTGGGTGCAAGGAGTACACAGCTATAGTTCAAACACTAGGGAGGTAGAAGTAAAAGTCTCCTGCATTCATAGTCATGTCTTCTACAAGTTGGAGACCCGCCTAGCTAGATAGGGGCCTATCTCAGCATCAGTGTGTATAATATACAGTGATATTTCAACAAATTTAGGATTCAGTGGATGACCCTGATGCACCCATCTTCATTACAATGGTGGATGTTCTTTCTAATTTAGACCAGTTATCTCTCATCTTACCTACATCTACTTTCTTTCCCTTTTGTAGATCTTCGGATAGCACAGTAATTTCTTTTTTGATTGTTTTGAGACAGGGTTTCTCTGTATTGCTTTGGAGGTTGTCCTGGAACTCGCACTGTAGACCAGGCTGGTCTGGAATTCACAGAGACCTGCCTGCCTCTGCCTCCCGAGTGCTGGGATTTAAAGGTGTGTACCACCAACACCCAGCTTGTTTGTTTTCTTTTTGTTTTAGTTTTGTTTTTTGAGACAGGTTTCTCTGTGCAAAGACCCTAGCTGTCCTGGAAGTCACTTTGTAAACCAGGCTGGCCTTGAACCTACAGGGATCCAGCTCCCTTTGCCTCTCAAGTGCTGGGATTAAAGGCTCGAACCACTACCACCTGACTTTAGTCCTTTTTTATTAATGGTAAGAGCAGACTCCTGCCTCTCCAGAGTCTCTTGGATTCCAAGCACAGAGGTACAAATTTTAAGAATTTATTTATTGTGTATACAACATTCAGCTTGCATATATATCTGCACACCAGAAGAGGGCACCAGATCTCATTGTAGATGGTTGTGAGCCACCATGTGGTCACTGGGAATTGAACTCAGGACCTTTGGAAGAGCAGCCAGTGCTCTTAACCTCTGAGCCATCTCTCCAGCCCTGAGGTACAGCACTTTTAAGGACAAAACCTTAATTACATCAATGCTCAGAGGAAGTGGGTTACATTAGTAAGGGATTTAGAATGGCCTAGGAACATCTGCTTTCTTTGCAAGGTTCAGATGTATCTTCCAGACACTAGGTAATACATTTGGACCATGGCCAAAGTCATGGACAGTCCTGAAGTGTTGCCAGGGTGGAGGTGGCTGTTGGAGATGGAAGGCTGAGAAGTGACCAAGTAGACAAAACCTAAAGTAGGGAAGGATAGCATTACCTTAGTCATTTCATCATGCTTTCTTTTTCTTTCTTCCTCCCCCCCCCCCCATGAAGAAAGGACAATTCTAGTTCTTACTTGAAAGTTGTGAAGATTAAACTTGTGGTAGTGATTGGGAAAGCTGTGTGTTCATGTTTTTCCCCTGATATTTTTAATGTTAAAAAACAGGTTACCACTGACAAGGCTTTCTGAAGCTTGGGAATGTTGTTTGTTCTTTTTTTCTTAAATAATTTTTAAAATATTTATTTTATACATCTACACATAGAGCCTACATGCCAGAAGTGGAGAGCATCAGATTTCTTTATAGATGGTTGTGAGCCACCATGTGGTTGCTGGGAATTGTACTCAGGACCTCTGGAAGGGTAGCCAGTGTTCTAAACCAATGAGCCATCTCTCCAGCCCATTTCCTATTTGTTCCTTTTAAGTTTCAATAAAAGCATTTAATTGGCTAGGTTTATTTATGTATTTGTTTTTAGTTCTGGTTACAATGGGAAGAAGTATTCTTTTGGTCTCTGAAGGCACTGCAGACTCACAAGCCGTCACATAAACTTCTATCAGCAGTCGGACATGGGTGCTGGGAACCAAACTTAGACTTCTGCCAAGAACAGCAAAAGCATGTCTCCAGCCCCACATTAGTTAGCACACTACTGTAAGGCTGCATACTTTATGAGAACAAGAGTCGGTTTAAATCCAGGCAACATTTTACAGGTACTCAGTCCTACGGAAATTTTGTGGTTGACAGAATTCTCTTTGCAATGAGGGGAAATGAAAACACCAAGGATTTGATTGATTCTCCTAAATACAGCAGCTATTCTGACTTAAAACAACTTGTCTTGCTGCCTTCTTGAGAGCAGTCTCCCGAAACGTCATGACAAATCCATACTGAAACTTTGATTAACAGCAAAAGATGCAAGAAAAAATGTAAAATCTCTTTACCGTTGTGATAATAAGAGTGGTTTAAGAGTTAACGCAACCGGAAGAGAAAACCTTGAGAGAGACGTCACTAAAAGGGGCGGGGATATGCAGATAGATAACGCAGGTCTTCATTGTTGTACATTTTTGATGCACGGAAATATTTTCAGCAAGTATTTAAGAGTTTGTGCTCTCATCTGTATCATAAAACAACTGTTTAGTCTCCAGAGAACGACCAAAAGAATTTGTAGCATAATTGACCGTGACTTAATAGTGTGTCGATGATCAGGGTGAGTTAGTACTGAGGGTGCTGCAACTCATACTTACCTGGCAGGGGAGATACCATGATCATGAAGGTGGTTTTCCCAGGGCGAGGCTTATCCATTGCACTCCGGATGTGCTGACCCCTGCGATTTCCCCAAATGCGGGAAACTCGACTGCATAATTTGTGGTAGTGGGCGACTGCGTTCGCGCTCTCCCCTGGTGTTGTGGTTTAACGTCAGACCGTTAGTTGTTGTGTAGTTTCATGTTGCCGGTTTTGATATTCCAAGTTATGGTTTATAGTGTCTTCTGTTACCCTCACTGTTCTCTAATTCGAAGATCCATCTGTATCTGTAGTGTTTGTCTAAACGTGTGAGCCATCACTTCCCATGCTCGTCTTATCCTATACTTCTAAGTCATCCTGTAAAACTCCGTTAGTTAATTCTAGTACTTTTTTATATTAGCTTTGTTTTTGCCTCTCTTCCACTCTTTTTTTGCTTCATCTCTTGAAACACTTTAGTAAGTACTCCAACATCTGAGTATGAGAGGTCAACCTACATTTACCCATTTAAGTCCAACTGAAAATATACCACTAAAAAAAAAAGAAAATGTATGTGGAGTCGGACTCGGGAGGCAGAGGCCGGCGAGTTCCAGGACAGGCTCTAAAACAATGCAGAGAAAACCTGTCTTGAAAAAAAAAAAAAGTATCTGGGCCTGGAGAGAATCTGATACCCTCACACTACTGCATGTAAAAAGTAAAACCTTTAAACTTATTTAACTTTATTTTATGTGCATTGGTGTGAAGGTGTCAGATCTCCTGGAACTGGAATTACAGATGATTGTGAGCTGCCCTGTGTTTGCTGGGAATTGAACCTGGGTCCTCTGGAAGACCAGCCAGTGCACTTAACCTGTGAGCCATCTCTCCATTCCCATAATGCACATAAAATTAATTACAAAAATGTATCTGAAAATATGAGGGAGTGAAGGAGTAACATCTTTCTATAAAAGCATCCACTCATACTTTTGAGCACTATTTTAGGCTACCTCTTTAATAAGGTTGTGACTGGGTTTTTGGTTTGTTTGTTTGTTTGTTTGTTTGTTTGTTTGTTTGAGACAGGATTCCTCTGATTTTTTTTTATTTATTATGTATACAGTCTTCAGCCTGCAGCAGAGGACACCAGATGTCATTCAAGGTGGTTGTGAGCCACTATGTGGTTGCTGGGAATTGAACTCAGGACCTCTGGAAGAACTGTCAGTGCTCTTAACCGATGACCCATGTCTCCAGTCCCTTCTCTGAATTTTTTAAAATCACTTTTCACATTTAGTCAGGGAATAAATTCAGAAAGTGGTACTTCTCAATAATACACAATCCTTGAGCCTCCTGACTAGATTTAAATGATTTTTAAATTTTACTCTGACTTCATTTCATACCCTTAATCCCTCTTTATGTAGTCCATAGTTGTGCCCTTGATGTTTGTGCTTGTTGATTCATGGAGATTTTTGTGCCGACAATGGTGTAATTTTAAGTCTTACACAGTCTGTATCACAGTTAAGACAACAGTAGGTAGGTGACTTGTTTTGTACTGCTTTAACAAAATGGCTGGATAATTTCTAATAAACAGAAATTTCTTTGTGTGTATGGTGATTTAAATTAGAATGGCCTCCATAGGCTCATATGTTTGAATACTTGGTCTCCATTGTTAGAACTATTTGGAAAGGATTAGAAGGTGTGTTCTTTTCTCTTTTTTTCTTTCTTTGTCTTTTCTTTCTTTTTTTTGTTTTTTTGTTTTTTTGTTTTTTGAGACAGGGTTCTCTGTATAGCTTTGGAGCCTATCCTGGCACTAGCTCTGGAGACCAGGTTGGCCTCGAACTCACAGAGATCCACCTGCCTCTGCCTCCTGAGAGCTAGAAGGTATGTGTGTTCTTGTTGGAGGCAGGGGTAGGCATGTGTCTGTTCAGGGCCAGTCTGATCTGCATAGTGAGTTCCAGGACAGCCAGGGCTACATAGTGAGATCCTGCCTACAAACAAACAAAAAAAGTAACTAAGATAGTGTGGTTTGTTTATTCTAGGAATGGTCTCTATAGAAAACAGTAGCCTCAACACCTGGTTGCTCAGCAGAATTACAGCACGAACTGCAACACCCTGTGTTTTTATGGGAAATGGTGACACAAATAGGGTTTCTTATAGTCCAGGGTGGTTATGAGCCTGGTATGTAGCTGATGATCCTCCTGCTTCGAAGCTTGTGAATTTGAGCTCCTGATCCTCCTGCCTTTACCTGCCAAGTGATAGAATACAGGAGTGCACCCCCATGCTCCACTCTCTGTTTTTGAGAAAGGGTCTCCTATAACCCAGGGTCTGGAACTGTATGTGTAGCCCAGACTGGCATCAACATTTGCTGTGATAATCCTTCCTTGACCTCCCATGCTGGGATTATTACAGATGTTAATTGCCATACCCAGCAGAGATTAATTTCTCACAGTTCTGCAAGTTAGACGACAAGAGGAGCTGCACGTAGTTGAGGGCTTTCTTTCTGCCTTATCCTATGAAAGAGGGAAGGACAGAGATATGGGGCTCTCTGGCCATTGTTTGTACTATATATCCCATTCCCTTGGTAACAAACCTCTTTGTCCAAAACAACAAAAAGCCCTAATTCATTCTTAGGTGTGTTACCCCTTGACCCGAACACTTCTAAAAGCTCTGTCTCCCAGCACCTCTACATTGGAGATCTAGTTCCCACCAATGAGATTTGGGGGACTCATTCAGGTTGTACCACATGAAGAAAGGTAAAGTTTCTCTGTGTTATTTTGTCTTGGTCACTCACTGTTCTGTAGCTGTGAAGAAACACCATGACCAAGGCAAGTCTTATAAAAGAAAGCCTTTAACTGGGGGCTTGCTTCCATGGCAGAAATCAGACGGACAGGGTCCTAGAGCAGTAGCTGAGAGCTTTGCATCCTGATCTAAAGGCAACAGAAGAAAGAATGGGGGGTGGGGGGAGAAAGTGAGAGAGAGAGAGAGAGAGAGAGAGAGAGAGAGAGAGAGAGAGAGAGAGAGACTGGGATTGGCATGTACTTTTGAAATCTCAAAGTCCATTCCTAGTGACACATCTCCTCCGAGAAGCCCACACCTATTCCAACAGGGCCACATCTAATCTTTCCCAAACATTTCACCAACTGGGGACTATGCATGCAAAACATATGATTGAGCCTATGGTGTGGTGGCTTTTTTGTTTTGTTTTGTTTTTTGTTTTTTCCGAGATAGGGTTTCTCTGTGTAGCTTTGGAGCCTTTCCTGGCACTCGCTCTGGAGACCAGGCTGGCCTCGAACTCACAGAGATTCGCCTGCCTCTGCCTCCCGAGTGCTGGGATTAAAGTGTGCGCCACCAACGCCCGGCTATGGTGGCATTCTTATTCAAACCACCCCATGTTCTCATGCACATTAATAGCTGTAGAAAACTTACTGGGTACCAGGCACAGTTCTCAGTATTATTATTATTATTATTATTATTATTATTATTATTATTATTACTATTGGTTTTATTTATTATGTATACAACATTCTGATTCCATGTATATATGGACACCAGAAGAGGGCGCCAGATCTCATAACAGATGGTTGTGAGCTACCATGTGGTTGCTGGGACTTGAACTTAGGACCTCTGGAAGAGCAAGCAACCAGTGCTCTTAACCTCTGAGCCATCTCACCAGCACAGTTCTCAATATTTAACAAGTATTAGCTCATTTAAACCTCTCAAGGACTCTCTGGTTATTTTTATCCATATTAACAAATGAAGAGTTGAGTGTTTTCATCTGTGTTGAATCATTTTTCTTAGATTATAATATGGGAAGGTGGGTGGGTGTCTTTAACAGAGGCTTTCTTTCTTTGGGGGAGGGGGCTTTAACTCAGGAGTTAGGGTGCCAGGAGCTCAAAGTTACACAAAATTTACACAGAGTCAGTGGCCCCTGGGCTCTTACATTGTAAATTTGAAGAATGAAATTCATGGACAACAGAAGAATGGATTTAGAAAAAAAAAAGTTTTGTTATAGATTCATAGGTGGGATCTTGAGAGAAAGTAAACAGAGCTCCTGTAGAGTGCAAGTAGGTCCCAGAAATAGGGTCCCATTGAACTTCAGATATAAGGGCTTTGTAAAGGACTCGGGGCAGAAACTAGGGTGAGGAACAGGAGGGAGATGGCTCAGGCTAGTTGACTCAACCATGAAATGTCCAGGAGTCTCTTCTCAGTTTTTGTCGCATCTTGATGTACAAGTTCCAAGAACAATGCTTGTTTAGAGACAGAGAGAAAATGAACCTCCCTTGTGGCATCCTTACTTCTGACCAGAGCAGAAACAAATATATTCTAGCTTAAACATTTCTGGAATTGGGCAAGGACAAAACTGTAGTTGTTTTTTAACTCTTTGCTCTTTTGGTGGGCCTGCCACCCAGCTCCCAAATAAATCACACATGGAGGCTTATTAATTATAAATGCCTGGCCTTAGCTTGGGTTGTTTCTAGACAGCTTTTCTTATCTTATCCTTTTATCTTCCCCCCAAGCTTTTATCTTCCTCTATTTCTATATATTATATTTTGTTTGGTTGGTTGGTTTTTCGAGACAGGGTTTCTCTGTAGCTTTGGAGGCTATCCTGGAACTCGAGTTGCTCTGTAGACCACGATGGTCTCGAACTCAGAGTTCAGCCTGCCTCTGCCTCCCAAGTGCTGGGATTAAAGGCATGCACCACCACCGCCCGACTGTCTATTTCTGTATTTCTTACCTAAACTCTTTTCTGTGGTAGCTGGATGACTGGGTGGCTGGCCTCTAAGCATCCTCCTCTCATTGTTCTCTTGCTCCTTCTCTCTTCCCAGATTCCTCCTCCTAGTTAGTCTTTGCTCGCCAGCCCCGCCTATCCTGCCTAGATATTGGCTGTTCAGCTCTTTATTAGACCATCAAGTGTTTTTTTGACAGGCAAAAAGTCACAGCTTCACAGAGTTAAACAAATGCAACATAAAAGAATGCAACATATCTTTGCATCATTAAAACAAATGTTCCACAGTATAAACAAATGTAACACACCTTAAAATAATATTCCATAACACAAAACTGCCCACAAGTTCAGTGCTTTCAGCCAAGGAAAAACTGCTCTAAAACCACATGGCCACTTTCTATTCTGATCTTACAAGTCACACAGCAAGGTGACACAGCTAGGACAAAAACTTGAGTCTAACTTATAAACATAATACACTATGTTGTATTATTTACACAGCAATGTAATAGTTCCCTTTGTGTGTGGTTGTTTTGGGATCCCTTTGTAGTTTAACCTCTCAGAGTTTATATTCTTCTTTTGGTTTTTCGAGATAGAGTTTCTCATTGTGTAACAGCCTTGGCTGTCCTGAACAGTCTGTAGACCAGGCTTGCCTGAGATTTGCAGACATCACCTGATTCTGCTTCCCGAGCTGGAGCTTCAATTGGAGGCTTGCTTACGGTTTCGTAGGATTAGTTCATTATCATAGTGGCTGGTGCATGGCAACATTCATGGCACTGGAGCAATAGCTGAGAACTATATCTCGATCTGCAGGCATAGGGAGAGGGAGGAAAGGGATGAGGGAGACAGACAGACATCCAGTCTGGCATGTGGTTTTGAAATCTCAAAGCCCACACCCAGTGACACATTTCCTTCAACAAAAGGCCACAAGTCCTAATCCACTTCATCTTTCTGAACAGTCCCACCCCCCGATGATTAAGCATTCAAATTTATTAGCCTATAGAGGCCATTCTTATTCAAACCATCACAGAAATGTAAGAAAAAATGCAGTAGTTAGACTGGCAAAGGGAAATAAAAAAATAGAAACTCAATTTGACTTTAATGGTGAGAGCAGGCTTTTATGGATTTGAGAATGGTGCCATAAGATGCGCAGCACATGCAGAAGAGCATGCTGTGCAGAGAGCAGCCTCCTATAATTGAGAGGAGGGAGGGAGGGAGGGAGGGAGGGAGGGAGGATGACTTCACTAGCTGCAGAAACTGGTTTTCAGGATAAACTGGTTTTTGAAACAACAGGGTGGGAAATAAATAAAATTGCCTCTTTTTGCAACTTTTGGGCTCCTGGGTTTGTGCTGCGAGTTACCTGCTTTCAGGGAATCAATAGATGGCTGAGTTTGTTTTATGGTCCTGGTTCTGAGGAAATTTTCCTTTAGGAATGAGGAAAGAGAAAGATCTTGCTTCTTTGTGTTTGTGAGGTATTAGAATAATGTGTTGTTCTCTTTTGAAACAGAATGTCTCGGGCTATTCATTTTCCAGTCCCTTGTCCGGTGCAGCTTGGTACCTTAACAGATGATTCCTTGGAAGCTCAGCTTCTTGAATATGCCACACAAGGGAATTATGTTAAAGTGAAGAAAATTCTTAAGAAAGGTAAGTGCAGTGTTAAGATGGCAGAGAAAACCGGGCCCACATTTCTGAACAGTGTTTGGGGGACGATCTGTGAGAGGTGGTTAATCCCTGAAATCCTCGGGAGAAAAACCAGTTTCACAAGTTTGAGCCAAATTTAAAGCAACCTTTAATTAAACACTGGCCAGGAAGATGTATTCTGGTCAGGTCTACCCCTGAATCCCCAGGGAATGGCCAATAAGTCACACGTTTTGGAAGCTTAAAAAGGCACCATAATTTACTGTATTACCCATCAAGTCCAATCAGGGACAAGCATACTTCCTGACATATTTTCTGCCCCTGAACTTTCCTCCTACATGTGATCAATTACAACTGGTGTAGTTGATTCAATCAAACTTGATTAGGGAAGAAACTATGAGGCTTGTTATTTCCCAAAAAATACAGCTCCCGGCATCCCAGGAAGTTAGTTATCTTGTTCTTGGACAAGTGGGGCTTACAGGTTAACTTTGGTTTTTACAAGTTGAAGAATGAAACTAGAGACACTCAGGACACACACACAAAGACATGATCCATGAGAAGTGAAGAATAAAACTTCACTAGATGGGTCCCTAGACCCTAGTCCCTACATGGGTCATGCCATCTAGGGACTGACCTTGTGGTTTACTTTTTGTTAATCCAGAAAATCTCGAAGAGAAAGACCAGCCCCACAATTATCCAGCTATAGCAAGCTTTATTTTAGAGGGACTGGCCAGCCAGCTATCTCACCCCAATTTGGGATTTTAGAGAGCAGTCCCTTTTATAGGGGTGAGATAAAAGATTTAACAGCTATAAACATGTTTATGGGGGTGAGAGAATTACTGTTAGAAATGGTTAGAAAATACAATCAAAGAGGAAGACAAGAATATACATCATGTAAATGGGGCCTCCTGTTTTACAGGTTGTATAAGATTTAAGAAACAAACGTATTAAGTAGAAACCCAGCTGGGCGTTGGTGGCGCATGCCTTTAATCCCAGCACTCGGGAGGCAAAGGCAGATGGATTTCTGTGAGTTCGAGACCAGCCTGGTCTACAAGAGCTAGTTCCAGGACAGGCTCCAAAGCCACAGAGAAACCCTGTCTCAAAAAAAAAAAAAAAAAAAAAAAAAAAGTAGAAACCTATTTTAATAAAGTATGTGGGTGCCGGGCGGTGGTGTCATGTGTCTTTAATCCTAACACTCAGGAGGCAGGGACAGGTGGATCTCTGTGAGGCTAGTGTGGTCTACAAAGCTAGTTCCAGGACAGCCAAGGCTACACAGCAAAACCCTGTCTTGGAAAAAACAAACAACAATAAAAAACCCATTATGACCAGGGCAACTTAGCATCTAATAGAGGACTTGCTTACAGTCTGAGGGCTAGTCCATAATCATCAGAGCAGGGAGCATTGATGTACACAAGCAGACAGGTACTGGAGAAGTAGCTGAGAGCTACATGCTGAGACAGACATTTGTCATCAACACCCCTAGTGACACAACTCCACAGCTAATCCTTCCTTCCTCATCAAATAGAAGCCTACGAAGGCCAATCTCACACAGACCAGTGAGTGGTACACCTGCAATCAGGGAGACAGAAGGCTATGCCCCTGATTGTGCTGTGTATTTTTAATGCCAGTTTGGGTGAAGAACCTGTCTAAAACCAAACTTCAAGAAGCCTGGAGTTCTTGTTGTTGCTATAATTTGCATTAGTCTACCCCGTCTAATGTATGGACAGTAAGTAAACACTCTGACACAGTGACTTTTAAGACTTAAGGGACAGGGATCTGTGAATGGAATAAGAATGAATTCTCTTGGCTAATAAACAGAGCTGAGGCTTAGGGCCTAGAGGAACGATCTGTAATAGGTTCTATTGGTGGAGGATGCAAAGTACATGTGACCTCTTTCATAGGGGTGGGTGTGGTCTGTTCACTGATAAAACAGCTCGGGATATTGGCCTAAACAATTCTCAGTATATTGAGGGGATTCAGGAAAGGCTGTCTCTTTCACCAGGTTGCTCTTAGCACCAGGCAGAATTAGAGACCAACTTTTTCCCTCTGTGTGTGACAGATAACAGGTAAAGCAACACCTATAAAAAAAGGAAATAGGGGCTGGAGAGCACTCACTGGCTGCTTTTCCAGAGGTCCTGAGTTCCATTCCCAGCAGCCACATGGTGACTCACAACCATCTGTAATGAGATCTAGTGCTGTCTTCTAGTACCGATGAAAACAAAGCACTCATATACATAAAATAAACAAATAATTTTTAAAAATTAAAAAATAATAAAAAGAAATAATCCTCCTGTTGGTAAAATAATAAAATGGTATGACAGGTTAAAATACTCATCCAGTATGTATCCAGTAATTGTGCTAGTAATTACCATGTGACCAGAGGATCTTTTTTGCTTTGCTATTCCTCCCTTTTCTCTTTTAGGGTGGAGGAAATCTGGTAAATCAAAACGCTGATATTTTGTTTGTTTGGTTTATTAATATTATTTTTAGACAGGATTTCATAGCTGCAGCCAGCCTCAAATTTTTAAGACTGACTTCAAACTCCTGATCCTCTTGCCTTCATCTTCCAAGTTAGGTTTACAGAAGGGAACCAGCATGCTCTTCACCCACAGAATTAAACGAAGTGTGCAGCCCTTGAATTGCCACTGTCCAGAAGGCCTCTGGCTTGGGTCAAACCTGCGTGCGCCCGCGAACACCGTGGGGCTCCGGGGCACCCCTTGCTTGGGGCAGATGGGGGCCGAATGCAGTGCAGCTCGGCGACCCCGGGCGGCAGGGTCGGGTGTGGCAGCGAGTGTCTCGCGACCCGACGCAGGCGGAAGTGTGGCGGGGGCGGCAGAGAACTGTCAGTCGATTGGCTGTTTAGCCACGGTATGCTAATCAGGTGCAGTGTGTTTTCTTTCTTGTCTTGGAAAACTATCAACTCAAATGCCCTGTGGACTTGGTAGCGGGAGCTGTTCGTCGGAGACCATGGCATCGTTTGTGCCGATGTTGAGTGTAATAACGGCGCCGAAGCGGAAAGCGGCGAGCAGCCCCCCCGCCGAGGTCGCCGTTAGTAAGATGTGAGCACGCTCGGTGCAGTATGGCGAGCGCGCAGACCTGAGGTTAAGACTATACTTTCAGGGATCATTTCTATAGTTCGTTACTAGAGAAGTTTCTCTGACTGTGTAGAGCACCCGAAACCACGAGGACGAGACGTAGTGTTCCCTCCTGAGCGTGAAGCCGGCTCTAGGTGCTGCTTTTCTGCAGCTGCCTCTTGCCATTGATGATCGTTCTTCTCTTCCTTATGGAAGAGTGAGAGGGAGGGAACACAGTCTGAGTGGACTTCGGTTTCTTTACTGTGGTTGCTAAAGTCAGGAAGTTTGCTGGCCTCTGTTTATATTGTATATAATTTGTACTTTGGAGCACAAGAGGCATTTAACCTGCGGTTGCATACAGGTCATTCTTGAGCTGCTGCCATGTGGCACCTAGGGTTCTGTGTGTACTAGCCTATGTTTTTGTCTGCCCAGTTTCCTTCCTCTTTGATAAGAGCAGAGGCAGGTCTATTTCTCATCACTGAGCTTCAGGCTAGCCTGGGCTCTAGGGACAGTCAGGTTTATATATAGAGAGAAACCCTGTCACAAAAAAAACAAACAAGAGAAAATTGCTTGGAGAGGTGTTAGTTTTTCACTCATCCATTGATAGTTTGCGTAATTTGTTAAAACTATTTTAGGAAATAGTTCCAAGCCCCTTAACAATTTTAGTGAAAATTACGTGTCAAATGTGTTGACACCCTATTTGAGAGTACAATTAGGGTGCTTGACTTCCAATATCCAGTCGAATACATATATATTAGATCTTTCCTGGCTTGTTTTCATTAGCTGATGTTGATTACAATGTGTTTATGTTATGGCATCACTATGCACATAGAATGGGCTGTGGATTTAGCACAAAGCTATGACAAACCAGAAACCATGTGTAGTACACACCCATAATCTGAGCACTTGGAAAGCAGAAGTTCACTCCAAGTCATCATCACCTACATAGTGAATTCAAGCCTGGCTTTAAAAATAAACTATAAACTGGTCTGGAGTTAATAGTTCAGAAGTAGAGCACTTGCCTGTCATGGAGAAGACTTGTAGATGGAGAAAATCTACCCACAGAGTCACACAGCCACTAATGAAATAACCACTCTGAGACTTACTAAATCAGTTATAGTTGTTTAGCCAGTGTCTTGGTTGTTTTACTGTTGAGCTCTCTCTTAATTTAAAAAACTAAACAATTTCTATTAATCTGTGTATCTCCAGGTAGCCTTGATTACTGGTGATGCTTGGGCCTCTTGATTCCCCTGCTGCTATATGGTGTCAGTCCCCGCCTTCCTTCTTGCCTCTTCTAACTGGGTGGTGGCATCAAAGCACAGGTGCAGTCCTTAAATCCCAGCATTCAGGAGGCAGAGGCAGGAGGATCTCTGTGAGTTTGAGGCCACCCCAGTTAGAGTGAATTCCAGGGCAACCAGGGCTACACAGAGAAACCCTGTCTCCGGAAAGGAAGGAAGGGAGGAAGGAAAGAAGGAAGGAAGGGGGAAAATCATACTTCAAGAGTAGTCTAACAAAGAACATGCATGACACTGGCACAAAAACAGACAACATAGACCATTGGAATAGAGGACACAGAAATTAGCACATCCACTGAGCTACAGGTATTTAAAAAAATCATTGAAGAAAAGACGCCTGTTCAGAAAAAGTTGCTGGGGGAAACTGGATATCAATATGTTGAAGAATTAGCTAGAACTCTACCTTATCCTGCATAAAATGAATTAAAAATGGATCAAAGAATTTAATATAACACCTGAGACTACTGGAGGAAAAGCTGGGTGTGGTGGCTTTTTGTCTGCAACCTCTTTATTGAAGCACTTGAGAGGTGAGGTAGGAGGATCAGGATTGTTTTGTTTTTTTGTTTGGCTTTTGGAGACAGGGTTTCTCTGTGTAGCTTTGGAGCCTGTCCTGGCACTCTATAGATCAGGCTGGCCTTGAACTCACAGAGATCTGCTTGCCTCTACCTGCTGAGTGCTGGGACTAAAGGTGTGCACCAATGCCACCCAGGGGAGGACCAGGACTATATCCTTGATTATAATAGCAAGTTTGGAGACAAGCTGGGTTACAGGAGACCTTGTCTCAACAAAGAAACAAAAAAATGAAAAGGAAGGGCCAGGCATTGGTGATGCACGCCTTTAATCCCAACACTTGGGAGGCAGAGGCAGGCGGATCTCTGTGAGTTCCAGGACAGTCTGGTCCCCAGAGCCAGTGCCAGGATAGGCTCCAAAGCTACACAGAGAAACCCTGTCTCAAAAAATCAAAAAAAGGGGGGGGCACTTTTAAGATACAACATAGCAAGGAGTTCCTAGAAAATACCTCAGTAACTTAGGAAACAAGAACTGGCAACATGGCAGACTCCTGTGTGGTGCAGGTGAGAACCCTGAAAAGAAACAGCCACTGCTTCCAGAGCTGCTTGCCTGGGCTTGTGGTGGAGCATCCACCCCTGCAGGAGTCTCAGTCACAGAAGTTCTCACTGCAACTCTTAATGCTTCAAGTATGGATGGTTCCGTCACTGGACCAGAGAATGCCCTGCTGGTGGAGATTGGGGTTGTGAAATGAGAAGCTATGGCCTTGGATAGACTGTTTCAGTTTGTTTCCTCATCTCTACCAGACATCTGTTATTACTATGGTGAGTCTGGTCATTTTGCCATGGTCTGTGATCTTCAGGAGGATGCTTCCCATATCTTATAAACAAACATGGCCACATTGTTAGGACTGCAAGGAGCAAGAGCAATGCTAATATAACTGGCAAAGCCAAGCCATCTGACTTGTGACTGTGACCACTTAAATGAGCAGAATTCTGTTCTATTCTTGTGGTAAAGTTTGGACATATTAAAAACGACTATACCAGGGCTGGAGAGATGGCTCAGAGGTTAAGAGCACTGATTGTTCTTCCAGAGTTACTGAGTTCAATTCCCGGCAACCACATGGTGGCTCACAGCCATCTGTAATGAGATCTGGTACCCTCTTCTGGTGTGCAGATATACATGGAAGCAGAATGTTGTATACATAATAAATAAATAAAATCTAAAAAGAAAAAGACTATACCAGCCGGGTGGTGGTGGCACACACCTTTAAACCCCAACACTTGGGAGGCAGAGGCAGGTGGATCTCTATGAGTTCCAGACCAGCCTGGTCTACAAGAGCTAGTTCAAGGACAGCCTCCAAAGCTACAGAGAAACCGTGTCTCGAACCCCACCCCCAAAAACAAGAGCACTGGCTGCTCTATCCAATTCCATTCCCAGCAACCACATGGTGGTTCACAAGCATCTATAATGAGATCTGGTTCCCTCTTCTGGTGCAGGCATACATGAAGGCAGAACACTGTATACATAATAAATAAGTAAATAAATAAATACTTTTAAAAATTCCAGCTCTTAGGAGTCAGAGTCACATCTCTGAGTTTGAGAACAGCCTGGTCTACAGTGCAAGTTCTAGGACAGCCAGGGCTATACAGAGAAACCGTGTCTTAACCCTCCCTCCAAAAAGGCATATGGAAAAAGCTTAGATCCTAGAAATAGAAAATGTAATTTTAGACTTTTCCAATAAAGCTGGAGGAGGAAAGGGGTGGGGATTACTGGCAAACTGCACTGAATGGAATTAAAACGCTCTTGATAGCAAGGGAAATAATGAATAGAGTGAATAGACAGTTTATGAAAGAAAAAAATCAACAAGACTGATGACTGGAGTTTAACATATGGGACCCACATGGTGGAAGGAGATAATGGACTTCCACAAGTTGTTGTCTGCTCTCCACATGTGTAGCATGGCATATGAACAACCTTCACTATACTTAGTCATCAGGGAAAATTAAAGTTACATTGAGATCCCATCTCACTCAAGTCAGAATGGCTATTATCAATAAAATAACAAATGTTACTAAAAATGTGGGGGAATAAGGAACTTCTACTGCTGGTGGGGATATGGACTGGTATAGACATTATGAAGTCAGTGTGGTGACCCTCAAGAAAAAAAATGTGGGTCTGTTTATCTCAAGTTGGAAACCAGCAGGGGTGGTAGTGAAGCCTTCTTAATCCTTGCATTTGGGAGACAGAGGCAGTTGGATCTCTCAGTTTGATGCCCAGCTGCTCTCTACATAACAAGTTCCAGGCCAGCCAGAGCTACACAGTGAGATGCATATTCAAACAAGTTGGAGACCAGCTTGAGCCACATATGTGAGTCCAGGGCAGTCTGAGGTGCAACCTGAGGTTTTTCTCAAAAGCAAAATAGTTCGGTGTGGTGCTAACGTGACCAATTCAAGGCTGGTCTTCCCTACATAATGAGTTCCAGGGCAGCCAGGGCCATGGTCAGAACTACACACTGGGTCTCACTGTGTGTCCCTGGCTGGCCTGAAATTGATTACGAAGATCAGGCTGGCTTCAAACACCTCAGAATCAGCACCATTTTTCTTCTATAATACACACACACACACACATACACACAACAGAAAGGGCATGAGGAGGATGATGAGGGAAGGCAGAACCAGGGGAAGGGGAGCCGTAGGAGGGATTAATAGGAATAAAGTATAAAGTTATACTTTTTGTTTGTTTTGTTGTTTGGTTTTTCAAGACAGGGTTTCTCTGTGTACCTTTGGAGGCTGTGCTGGAACTAGCTCTTGTAGACCAGGATGGTCTCAAATTCTCAGATTTGCCTGCCTCTGCCTCCCAACTGCTGGGACTAAAGGTGTGTGCCGCTGCCACCACCACCCAGCAATTATGCATATTTTTTCTTTTTCCTTTTTTTATCAATTATATGTACTTAAAAAATTTTTTACTTATTATGTATATAACATTCTGCCTCCTTGTATGCCTGCGAGCCAGAAGAGGGCACCAGATCTCATTATGGATGGTTGTAAACCACCATGTGGTTGCTGGGAATTGAACTCATGACCTCTAGAAGAGCAGCCAGTTCTCTTAACCTCTGAGCCATCTCTCCAGCCCCCAGTTATATGTACTTTTAAAAGTGATTCATTTTTATTTTATGTGCATTGGTGTTTTGCCTGCATGTATGTCTGTGTGAGGTGTCTGAATCCATTAAACTGGAGTTAAAATTGTGAGCTGTCATGTGGATGCTAGCAATTGAACAAGGGTCCTCTGTAGGAGCAGCCATTGCTCATAACTGCTGAGCCATCTCTCCAACCCCCAAATTTTATTTATTTTAAAATATCATAAATAAACTTAGTTGCATGCAACATAATTAAGAAGTGTTTGAGATTTTTGGTTGTTTTACAAAGGACTTCACTTTGTAGCTAACCAAAGCTGGCCTTACACTTGGGAACATGTACTTGACTTAATTTCCCTAGTGCGCTCTCTTGCAAACTTTCTTTCGTCAGTGTTTGGTCACAGGACAGAATTTAATGAATAGAATGTGCAGCCCTTGAATTGCCACTGTCCCGTCGTTCTTTTTCGTTTTCTTCCTCACAGAAGGCCTCTGGCTTGGGTCAGGAGTCCAAACCTGCGTG